>NW_026110430.1:170000-195000 GCF_024679095.1 Eriocheir sinensis
TTTCTCTTTCTGCTGAAATCTCCATCCTAGGAGATTTCAATGTTCCTACCACCAGCTTTGGCTTTCATCCTCTTTCACTGACCATCCCTGGGCCCGTACTCCTCGACAACTATTAATACTAAATCTTGGTATTAACTTTCGACTTTGTAGTATTAACTTCACCTTCAAAGTGTATCCTCAACAGCTATTAGCCCTAGTTCCTACTTATTAACTTTTAGTATTAACTTGGGAGTGCTATGGCGAGGACTTCTAAATACTCTTATAGCATCTTCCATTTGGACTGAAAACCGGAACCAGGTTTCGGGGATAAACCCAGACCCAGGTCCGGGGTTTTCGCGCCGTAAATGGAAACACTTGCATTTGAGCGGATATGTAAACAAACATTCTTCCATTCTTCTTTTGACCTGTCCTCCTCCCCTCTCGGGCGTCTCTCCTGTTTATTCACACACTTTTTCCTTTCAATTGTGCTGTGTAGCTAATTCTTTCTTTCACTGCAATATAATATCACACTTTACTTACTTTTCAGTTTGTTGCTTCCAAGAATAACTTTTACTGACATTGCTTATCCGTGCCTTATTCGCTAGCATTTTGTGCCCTTTTTTTCCCAGCTAACTGCATCTCCATCCAACACGTACCGTGCGATGGGCCCTGGGTGTGTCCCTCCTCTCAGCCTCTCAGCCCACCTCCCTGGTGCTGCTAATAACTCCCTCTCTGCCTCTCATTAGTTGCTGCATTCTACTATTGAGTGTTCCACCAATTCTTTTTCTCCCCCTGTCCACTACAGCCACAGTTCTGGTTCTCCCTTCCCTATTCCTGCCATTTTAGCTGTGGGGTTCTCGTTCTTTACTTTAAACTGATCAGCTTGCTCCCCAAAGTCTCCTACATGCTGGGGCTCACTCCTCTAGCTTCTGTGTGTCTTGCACCATGTACCATCTTAATGTCGACTCTTTACTCTAAAATTCATAGGCTCCAGCCCTAGGCAGATGGGCACAATTCACCTGTTCATCTTCTCCCCCCCTTTTTTTTTTTTTACAACAAAGAAGGCAGCTCAAGGGCACAAAAAGAAACATTAGTAAAAAGCTGCCACTGCTGCTCCTAAAAATAAAGAGGTGGCTAAAAGAAAGATCACCTTGGAGGAGGAGGTCCTGATACCCTATCAGGCTGATGATGGCTTGGCAGCACTTTTGGTCTCAGATTCTTGCCTGTGTCCCAGGTACAGGTTCTACTTGACGGCACAGAGACAAGTGCTGATGAACAACACACTTGAGACCAACACCATCCCTGCCCACGGTGTGATCCCACACACACACAAACATTTAGCACTAATCACCAGGTGGCTCATTATAAACAAACTGAATACCAGGCATCATATATCAAACAACAGATTAATATGTAACTCTTTCATATGTGTGACAAGTACACACTTAAAACTCTGTACAAGATCATCACATACACTTACATACATTGACCCACACATACTTACAGGACTAAACAGTCAGTGTAATGTACTGGAACAGCTTCCCTACAGACTTAGGACTGCAGTACACAGACTCTTTTCAGAAAACAACACACACCTACACATGTGTCACAACACACCCAGACTAATCCATAGTAGTACACCTATTCATTTCTTCCTACACACTCTGGCACCCCAGTTCCCCAGCAGCCAACACAAATATCCGTGTTATGCACTCTACTGGTGCCCTGTGCATTACTTGCCCATCGCACGCCACCACTGCCGCAGCCTGTCCCTCGCATCGCCAATTCTATCGCCACCTTCCCCTGTCCATCGCACGAGATTAACCCCATCGCCACCTTCTTCCTGTCCATCGCACGCCAACCCCATCGTAACTCTTCCCTGTCCCTCGCACGCCAATTCCCCCATCGCCATATCCCCTCCTATCCCTCGCATCGCCACACCCCCATCGCCAACTCTTTCCTGTTCCTCGCACGTCACACCCATCGCCACTTCTTCTGTCCTCGCACGTCACCCCAACGCCACTGCTCTCTTCCTGTCCTGTCGCACGCCACCCCTATCGCCACTGCTCTCCACTCCTGTCCCTTTCTTTAGCATCGCCACCCCCATCAGCCACCTCTTCCTGTCCTCGCACGACACCCACGCATCGCCACTCTTCCTGTCCCAGCACGCCACCCCATCGCCACTGCCTTCTTCCTGTCCCTCGCACGCCACCCCATGCCATATCGCCTCCTCCTGTCCCTTCGCATCGACACCCCTCTATCGCCACTGCTCTCCCTCCTGTCCCTCGCACGACACTGCCATCGCCACTATCCTCCTGTCCCTCGCACGCCACATTCCCCCACCGCCACCTCCTCCTGTCCCTCGCTGCATCGCCACTCCATCGCCATACTCCTCCTGTCCCTCGCACGCCACCCCTCGCCACCTATCCTCCTGTACCCTCGCATCGTTACCCACTCCAACGCCACTGCTCTCCTCCTGTCCGTCGCACGTCATCACCTCCAATTCGCCACTGCTTCCTGTCCCCTCGCACGCCACCCCTGGGCATCGCCATCTGCCTTTCACCTGTCCCTCTCGAATGCACACCACTGCCACGCTGCCTCCTCCTGTCCCTCGCACGCCACCCCTAGTCGCCACCTCCTCCTGTCCCTTTCCACATCGCCGCTCCCCACACCGCCGCCTCTTCCAGTCCGTCACACGCCATATCACCCCGCCACTGCCTCCTTCCCTGTCCTGCACGCCACACCGCCACTGCTTTTCTCTCAGTACCTCACACGCCATCACAGCCACTACCCTCCATCTTTCCATCGCACGACACCCCCTGCCACTGCCCTCCTCCTGTCCCTCGCATCGACACCCCACCACTGCCTCCTCCCTGCTCCTTTTCTTGCACACGACACCCCACATTTGGCCACACTGCCTCCCTCCCTGCCTTTCTGTCCTTCCACACGACATCACCTGCCACCACTGCCTCCTCCTGTCCCCTTCGCACGACACCCCGCTGCCACACTGCTCCTCCTGTCCTTCAGCATCGCCACACCAAGCTCACTCCTACTGTCCTCCCTCGCACGACACCCCGCCACCGCCTCCTCCTCCTGTCCCTCGCACGAGCCTGCCACCGCTCCCCTACCTCGCACGCCACCTTCCTCCTGTCTGTCGCATCGACACCCCTGCCACTGCCCTCCTGTCCCTCACACGACACCCCTGCCACTGCCTCCTCCTGTCCCGCACGACACCCCCTGCCACCGCCTCCTTCCTTTCACGTCCTGACGCTGCACTCGCCTCCTGTCCGTTTGTACTGCTGCCCACGCAAACCAAGGTCCCCATGTCCTCCGCACGCCACCCCTGCCACTGCCTCCTCCTGTCCCTCGATCGACACCCTGCCACTGCCTCCTCCTGTCCCTCACACGCCACCAACCACTGCCTCCCTCCTTTTTTCGCATGACACCTCCACACCGCCTCCCTGTCCTTGCACGACACCCTGCCACTGCCTCCTCCTTTCCCTCTGCACGACACTCCTGCCACTGCCTCCTCCTGTCCTGCACGCCACCCCTCACACTGCTCCTCTGCACACTGCCTCCTCCTGTCCCTCGCACGACACCCCTGCCACTGCCTCCTCCTGTCCCTGCACGCCACCCTGCCACCTCCTCCTGTCCCTCGCACGACACCCCTGCCACTGCCTCCTCCTGTCCTTCGCACGCCATCCCCTGCCATCTCCTCCTGTCCCTACGCCACCCCTGCCACCGCCTCCTCCTGTCCCTCGCATCGCCACCCCTGCCACCGCCTCCTCCTGTCCTCGCATCACACCTCACACCGCTCCCTCCTCTGTCTCGACACCCCTGCCACCGCTCCTCCTGTCCCTGCATGACACCCCCACTGCCTCTCCTCCTGTCTTTCGCATCGCCACCCCGCCACCGCTCCTCCTGTCCCTCGCACGCCACCCCTGCCACCGCCTCCTTGTCCCTCGCACGTCACCCCTGCCACTGCCTCCTGTCCTTCGCACGCCACCCTGCCACTGCCTCCTCCTCTTGTCGCACTGCACGCCACCCACACCGCCACCTCTTCCTGTCCTCGCATCGCCATCCCTGCCTGCCTCTCCTTTCCGTCGCACGCCATCCCACTGCCACCTCCTCCTGTCCTCGCACGCCACCCCTGCCACCTCCTCCTGTCCTGCATCGCCACCCCCACCGCTGCCTCCTCCTGTCCCCGCACGCCACCCCTGCCACCCTTCCTGTTCCTCTTCTGCACTGCCACCCGCACTGCCTCCTGTCCCTCTCACGTCACCCTCGCCACTGCCTGCTCCTGTCCCTCGCACGCCACCCTGCCACTGCCTCCTCCTGTCCTCGAACGCCACCTCTGCCACCGCTCTTCCTGTCCTTCTGCACGACACCCCTGCCACTGCCTCCTCCTGTCCTCGTGCACCGCCACTGCCCTCCTTCGCACGACACCCCCTGCCACCGCCTCCTCCTGTCTTTCCCACGCCACCCCTGCCACTGCCTCCTCCTGTCCGTCGCATCGACACCCCTGCCACTGCCTCCTTTCCTTCTGCATTGAACCCTGCCACCGCCTCCTCCTGTCTTTCGCACAACACCCCTGCCACTGCCTCCTCCTGTCCCTCGCACACCCCTGCCACTGCTCCTCCTGTCCCTCGCACGCCACCCCCACACTGCTCCTCCTGTCCTTGCACGCCACCTCTGCCACTGCCTCCTCCTGTCCCTGCACGACACCCCTGCCACTGCCTCCTGTCCCTCCTCCACCCTGCACTGCCTCCTCCTTTCCGTCGCACGACACCCCCGCCACTGCCTCCTCCTGTCCCTCGCACGACACCCCCGCCACTGCCTCCTCCTGTCCCTCTCACGACACCCCCGCCACCGCCTCTCCTCCTGTCCGTCGCATCGACACCCCTGCCACTGCCTCCTCCTGTCCTTCTGCATCGACACCCCTGCCACTGCCTCCTCCTGTCCCTCACGCCACCTTCTGCCACTGCCTCCTCCTGTCCCTGCACGACACCTCTGCCACTGCCTCCTCCTTTCCCTCGCACGACACCCCGGCCACTGCCTCCTCCTGTTCTTCGCACGACACCCCACACTGCCTCCTCCTGTCTTTCGCACGACCCCTGCCACCCCTCCACCTGTCACCCCTGCCACTGCCTCCTCCTGTCCTCGCACGCCACCCTGCCACTGGCCTCCTCCTGTCTCTGCACGACACCCCTGCCACAGCCTCCTCCTGTCCTTCGCACGACACCCTGCCACTGCCTCCTCCTGTCCTCTGCATCGCCACCCCCGCCACTGCCTCCTCCTGTCATTCGCACGACACCCCCCCCACTACCTCCTCCTGTCACTTTGCATCGCCACCCTGCCACTGCCTTCCTTTCCTCGCACGCCACCCCTGCCACTGCCTCCTCCTGTCTTCGCACGACACCCCTGCCACTGCCTCCTCTTGTCCCTCGCACGACCCCCTGCCACTGCCTCCTCCTGTCCCTCACTCCACCCCCGCCACTGCCTCCTCCTGTCCGTCGCACGACACCCCCGCCACTGCCCTCCTGTCCTTCGCACGACACCTCTGCCACTGCCTCCTCCTGTCCCTCACACGCCACCCCCGCCACTGCCTCCTTCTGTCCTCTGCCTGACACCCTGCCACTGCCTCCTCCTCTCCTCGCACGACACCCCTGCCACTGCCTCTCCTGTCCTTCTGCACGACACCCTGCCACTGCCTCCTCCTGTCCCTGCACGACACCCCTGCCACCGCCTCCTCCTGTCCATTGCACGACACCCCCTGCCACTGCCCTCCCTCTGTCCCTCGCACGCCACCCCTGCCACTGCCTCCTCCTGTCCTCTGCACGCCACCCCGCCACTGCCTCCTTCCTGTCGCATCGCACGACACCCTCTGCCACTGCCTCCTCCTGTCACTCGCACGACACCCCTGCCACTGCCTCTCCTCCTGTCCCTCTGCACGACACCCCTGCCACTGCCTCCTCCTGTCTCTTGCACGACACCTGCCACTGCCTCCTCCTGTCCCTCGCACGCCACCCCTGCCACCGCCTCCTTCCTGTCCCTGCACGACACCCCTGCCACTGCCTCCTCCTGTCCCTGCACGACACCCCTGCCACTGCCTCCTGTCCCTCTGCACGACACCCCTGCCACTGCCTCCCTCCTGTCCCTAGCACGACACCCCTGCCACTGCCTCCTCCTGTCCTGCACGACACCCCTGCCACTGCCTCCTCCTGTCCCTCCACGACACACCCTGCCACTGCCTCCTCCTGTCCTCGCATCACACCCTGCCACCGCCTCCTCCTTTCACTCACGACACTCCCTGCCACTGCCTCCTCCTGTCCCTGCACGACACCCTGCCACCGCCTCCTCTTTCCTTCTGCACGACACCCCTGCCACTGCCTCCTCCCTGTCTCACGACACCCCCGCCACTGCCTCCTCCTGTCCCTCGCACGACACCCCCGCCACTGCCTCCTCCTGTCCCTCACACGACACCCCCGCCACTGCCTCCTCCTGTCCCTCGCACGACAACCCGAGCCACCGCCTCCTCCTGTCCCTCGTGCACGACACCTGCCACCGCCTCCTCCTGTCCCTTCTTGCACGCCACCCTGCCACCGCCTCCTGTCCCTCGCACGACACCCCTGCCACTGCCTCCTCCTGTCTTGTACGACACCCCTGCCACTGCCTCCTCCTGTCCCTCACACGCCACCCCCGCCACTGCCTACTCCTTTCCCCGCACGCCACCCTCACACTGCCACCTCCTCCTGTCCCTGCACGCCACCCTGCCACTGCCTCTCCTGTCCTGCACGCCACCCCTGCCACTGCCTCTTCCTGTCCCTCGCACGCCACCCCTGCCACTGCCTCTCCTGTCCCTCACGACACCCCACCACTGCCTCCTCCTGTCCCTCGCATCGACACCCCTGCCACTGCCTCCTCCTCTCCCTTGCACGCCACCCCCGCCACTGCCTCCTCCTGTCCTCGCATCGCCACCCCTGCCACTGCTCCTCCTGTCCCTTCGCACGACACCCTGCCACTGCCTCCTCCTGTCCTTCGCATCGACACCCCTGCCACTGCCTCCTCCTGTCCCCTGCATCGCCACCGCCACTGCTCTCCTCCTTTCTCGCACGCCCCCTGCCACTGCTCTCCTCCTGTCCTTCGCACGACACCCCTGCCACTGCCTCCTCCTGTCCCTCACACGCCACCCCCGCCACTGCCTCCTCCTGTCCCTCGCACGCCACCCCCGCCACTGCCTCCTCCTGTCCCTCGCACGCCACCCCCGCCACTGCCTCCTCCTGTCCCTCGCACGACACCCCCGCCACTGCCTCCTCCTGTCCCTCGCACGACACCCCCGCCACTGCCTCCTCCTGTCCCTCACACGACTCCCTGCCACCACCTCCTCCTGTCCTCGCATCGCCACCCCCTGCCACCGCCTCCTCCTGTCCTTCGCACGACACACCCGCCACCGCCTCCTCCTGTCCCTCGCACGACACCCCTGCCACTGCCTCCTCCTGTCCCTCGCACGACACCCCCGCCACTGCCTCCTCCTGTCCCTCGCACGACACCCCCGCCACTGCCTCCTCCTGTCCTGCACGACACCCTGCCACTGCCTCCTCCTGTCCTCGCACAACCCCTGCCACTGCTTCCTCCTGTTCTGCACGCCACCCCTGCCACTGCCTCTCCTCCTGTCCCTCGCACGCCACCCCTGCCACTGCCTCTCCTGTCCTGCACGACACCCCTGCCACCGCCTCCTGCGTTCCATCGCACGCCACCCCAGCCACTGCTTCCTCCTGTCCCTCGCACGACACCCCCGCCACCGCCTCCTCCTGTCCCTCGCACGCCACCCCCGCCACTGCCTCCTCCTGTCCCTCGCACGCCACCCCCGCCACGGTCTCCTCCGGTCCCTCGCCCGACACCCCCGCCACTGCCTCCTTCTGGCCCTCGCCAGACACCCCTGCCACTGCCTCCTCCTGTCCGTCGCACGCCACCCCCGCCACTGCCTCCTCCTGTCCCTCGCATCGCCACCCTGCCACTGCCTCCTCCTCCTGTCCTTCGCACGACACCCCTGCCACTGCCTCCTCCTTTCCGTCGCACGCCACCCCCGCCACTGCCTCCTCCTGTCCCTCGCACGCCACCCTGCCACTGCCTCCTCCTGTCCCTCGCACGACACCCCAGCCACTGCCTCCTCCTGTCCCTCGCACGCCACCCCCGCCACTGCCTCCTCCTGTCCATCGCACGATACCACCGCCACTGCCTCCTCCTTTACTTCGCACGACACCCCATCCACTGCCTCCTCCTTTCCCTCACACGCCAACCTGCCACTGCCTCCTCCTTCCTGTCACACGCCACCCCTGCCACTGCCTCCTCCTGTCCTCGCACGACACCCTGCCACTGCCTCCTCCTGTTCGTCGCACGACACCCCACTGCCTCCTCCTGTCCCTCGCACCCACCCCTGCCACTGCCTCCTCCTTTCCCTCGCACGACACCCCGGCCACTGCCTCCTTTCCGTCGCACGACACCCCTGCCACTGCCTCCTCCTTTCCGTCGCACGACACCCCCGCCACTGCCTCCTCCTGTCCGTCGCACGCCACCCCCGCCACTGCCTCCTCCTGTCCCTCGCACGACACCCCCGCCACTGCCTCCTCCTGTCCGTCGCACGACACCCACGCCACTGCCTCCTCCTTTCCGTCGCACGCCACCCCCGCCCCGGCCTCCTCCTGTCTCGCACGCCACCCCCTGCCACCGCTCCTCCTGTCCCTCGCACGCCACCCTGCCACTGCCTCCTCCTGTCCTTCGCACCCACGCCACTGCCTCCTCCTTTCCGTCGCACGCCACCCCCGCCACTGCCTCCTCCTTTCCGTCGCACGACACCCCCGCCACTGCCTCCTCCTGTCCCTCGCACGACACCCCCGCCACTGCCTCCTCCTTTCCGTCGAACGACACCCCCGCCACTGCCTCCTCCTTTCCGTCGCACGACACCCCTGCCACTGCCTCCACCTTTCCGTCGCACGCCACCCCTGCCACTGTCTCCTCCTTTCCGTCGCACGACACCCACGCCACTGCCTCCTCCTGTCCCTCGCACGCCACCCCCGCCACTGCCTCCTCCTGTCCCTCGCACGACACCCCCGCCACTGCCTCCTCCTGTCCCTCGCACGACACCCCCGCCACTGCCTCTTCCTGTCTCTGCACGCCACCCTGCCACCGCATCCTCCTGTCCCTCGAACGACACCCCCGCCACTGCCTCCTCCTGTCCTTCGCACGACACCCCAGCCACTGCCTCCTCCTGTCCCTCACACGCCACCCCCGCCACTGCCTCCTCCTGTCCTCGCATCGCCACCCCTGCCACCGCCTCCTCCTCTCCCTCGCACAACCCTGCCACCGCCTCCTGTCCCTCGACGCCACCCCTGCCACTGCTCCTCCTGTCCCTCGCACGACACCCCACACTGCCTCCTCCTGTCCTCGCATCGCCACCCCTGCCACTGCCTCCTCCTGTCCCTTACACGACACCCTGCCACTGCCTCCTCCTTTCCCTCGCATCGCCACCCCTGCCACTGCCTCCTCCTGTCCCGCGCACGCCACCCCCGCCACTGCCTCCTTCTGTCCCTCGCACGACACCCCCGCCACTGCCTCCTCCTGTGTCTCCCACGACACCCCCACCACTGCCTCCTCCTGTCCCTCGCACGACACCCCCGCCACTGCCTCCTCCTGTCCCTCGCACGACACCCCCGCCACTGCCTCCTCCTTTCCGTCGCACGACACCCCCGCCACTGCCTCCTCCTGTCCCTCGCACGCCACTCCCGCCACTGCCTCCTCCTGTCCCTCGCACGCCACCCCCGCCACTGCCTCCTCCTGTCCCTCGCACGACACCCCCGCCACTGCCTCCTCCTGTCCGCACGCCACCCTGCCACTGCCTCCTGTCCTCGCACGACACCCCTGCCACTGCCTCCTCCTGTCCCTGCACGCCACCCCCTGCCACTGCCTCCTCCTGTCCCTCCCACGCCACCTCCGCCACAGCCTCCTGCTGTCCATCGCACGCCACCCCTGCCACCGCTTCCTCCTCTCCCCCGCAGGACACCCCCGTCACCGCCTCCTCCTGTCCCTCGCACGACACCGCTGCCACCGCTTCCTCCTCTCCCCCGCACGACACCCCTGCCACCGCCTCCTGGTGTCCCTCCCACGCCACCTTACCCACCGCCTCCTACTGTCCCTCATCGCCACCCTCTGCCACTGCCTCCTCCTGTCCTCGCACGCCACCCCCACCACTGCCTCTCCTGTCCTCGCATCGCCACCCCTGCCACTGCTTCCTCCTGTCATTCACGCACACCCCGCCACCGCCTCCTCCTGTCCTCGAACGTTACCCCTGCCACCGCCTCCTCCTGTCCCTCGCACCCCACCCTGCCACTGCCTCCTGTCCTCGCACGCCACCCCTGCCACTGCCTCCTCCTGTGCCTCGCACGACACACCGGCCACTGCCTCCTCCTGTCCCTCGCACGCCACCCCTGCCACTGCCTCCTCCTGTCCTCGCACGCCACCCTGCCACTGCCTCCTCCTGTCCTTCGCACCACCCCTGCCACTGCCTCTCCTGTCCCCACGCCACCCCTGCCACTGCCTTCTCCTGTCCTCGCACGCCACCCCGCCACCTGGCCTCCTCCTGTCCCTCGAACGACACCACCGCCACTACCTCCTCCTGTCCCTCGCATCGACACCTCCTGCCACTGCCTCCTCCTGTCCCTGCACGACCCCCCCGCCACCGCCTCCTCCTCTCCCTCGCACGACACCCCTGCCACCGCCTCCTCCTGTCCCTTGCACGCCACCCTGCCACTGCCTCCTCCTGTCCCTGCACGCCACCCCTGCCACTGCCTCCTCCTTCCCTCGCACGCCACCCCTGCCACTGCCTCCTCCTGTCCTCGCACGCCACCCCTGCCACTGCCTCCTCCTGTCTCGCACGCCACCCTGCCACCGCCTCCTCCTGTCCCTCGCATCGCCACCCCTGCCACCGCCTCCTTCTGTCCCTCGCACGCCACCCTGCCACCGCCTCCTCCTGTCCTCGCACGCCACCCCTGCCACTGCCTCCTCCTGTCCCTCGCATCGCCACCCCTGCCACTGCCTCCTCCTGTCCCTCGCACACCCTGCCACTGCCTCTCCTCCTGTCCTCGCACGCCACCCTGCCACTGCCTCCTCCTGTCCCTCGAACGCCACCCTGCCACTTCCTCCTGTCATCGCACGACACCCCGCCACTGCCTCCTCCTGTCCCTCGAACGACACCCCCGCCACTGCCTCCTCCTGTTCCTCGAACGACACCCCCCCCACTGCGTCCTCCTCTCCTCGCATCGACACCCCCCCCACTGCCTCCTCCTGTCCCTCGAACGACACCCCCGCCACTGCCTCCTAATGTCCCTCGCATCGCCACCCTGCCACTGCCTCCTCCTGTCCTCGCACTCCACCCCTGCCACTGCTCCTCCTGTCCCTCGCACGCCACCCTGCCACTGCCTCCTCCTGTCCCTCGCACGACACCCCCGCCACGGCCTCCTCCTGTCCCTCGCACGACACCCCCGCCACTGCCTCTTCCTGTCTCTCGCACGCCTCCTGCCACTGCCTCCTCCTGTCCCTCGCACGCCACCCCTGCCACCGCCTCCTCTTGTCCCTCGCACGCCACCCCTGCCACTGCCTCCTGTCCTCGCATCGCCACCCCTGCCACTGCCTCCTCCTGTCCCTCGCACGCCACCCCTGCCACTGCCTCCTCCTGTCCTCGCACCTGACACCCCTGCCACTGCCTCCTCCTGTCCTCGCACGACCCCTGCCACCGCCTTCCTGTCCCTCGCACGCCACCCCTGCCACTGCCTCCTTCCTGTCCCTCGCATCGCCACCCCCTGCCACTGCCTCCTCCTGTCCTCGCACGCCACCCCTGCCACCGCCTCCCTCCTTTCCTGTCCCTCCCACGCCACCCCTGCCACTGCCCTCCTGTCCCTCGCACGCCACCCCCACACCGCCTCCTCCTGTCCCTCACGCCACCCCTGCCACTGCCTCCTCCTGTCCTCGCACGCCACCCCTGCCACCGCCTCCTCCTGTCCCTCGCACGCCACCCCTGCCACCACCTCCTCCTGTCGCATCGCCACCCCTGCCACCGCCTCCTCCTGTCCCTCGCACGCCACCCTGCCACTGCCTCCTCCTGTCCTCGCACGCCACCCCTGCCACCGCCTCCTCCTGTCCCTCGCACGCCACCCTGCCACCGCCTCCTCCTGTCCCTCGCACGCCACCCCTGCCACCGCCTCCTCCTGTCCCTCGCATCGCCACCCCTGCCACTGCCTCCTCCTGTCCCTCGAACGCCACCCTGCCACCGCCTCCTCCTGTCTCGTGACGCCACCCCCTGCCACTGCCTCCTCCTGTCCCTCGCACGCCACCCCTGCCACTGCCTCCTCCTGTCCCTCACGCCACCCTGCCACTGCCTCCTCATGTCCCTCGCACGCGGTACCCGTCACTGCCTCCTTCTGTCCCTCGCACGCCACCCCTGCCACTGCCTCTCCTGTCACGCACGACACCTGCCACTGCCTCCTCCTGTCCTCTCATGCCACCCCCCACTGCCTCCTCCTGTCCGTCGCACGACACCCCCGCCACTGCCTCCTCCTGTCCCTCGCACGACACCACCGCCACTGCCTCCTCCTTTCCGTCGCACGCCACCCCGCCACTTCCTCCTCCTGTCCCTCGCACGACACCCCCGCCACTGCCTCCTCCTGTCCCTCACGCCACCCCTGCCACTGCCTCCTCCTGTCCTCGCACGCCACCCCTGCCACTGCCTCCTCCTGTCTGTCCCTCGCCACCCCGCCACCTCCTGTCCACCCCTGCCCCGCTTCCTCCTCCTGTCCTCGCACGCCACCCTGCCACTGCCTCCTCCTGTCCCTCTCGCCACCCCTGCCACCGCCTCCTCCTGTCCTCGCACGCCACCTCCCCACTGCCTCCTCCTTTCCCTCGCACACCCCCTGCCACTGCCTCCTCCTCCTGTCCTGCACGCCACCCCTGCCACTGCCTCCTCCTGTCCCTGCACGCCACCCCTGCCACTGCCTCCTGTCCCTCGCACGCCATCCCTGCCACTGCCTCCTCCTGTCCCTGCATCGCCACCCCTGCCACTGCCTCCTCCTGTCCTCGCACGCCATCCTGCCACTGCCTCCTCCTGTCCTCTGCACGACACCCCTGCCACTGCCTCCTCCTGTCCCTCCCACGCCACCCCCGCCACCGCCTCCGCCTCTCCCTCGAATGACACCCCCGCCACTGCCTCCTCCTGTCCTCGCACGCCACCCCTGCCACCGCCTCCTCCTGTCCTCGCACGCCACCCCTGCCACTGCCTCCTCCTGTCCTCGCACGCCACCCCTGCCACCGCCTCCTCCTGTCCTCGCACGACACCCCCTGCCACTGCCTCCTCCTCCTGTCCTCGCACGCCACCCTGCCACCGCCTCCTCCTGTCCCTCGCACGCCACCCCTGCCACCGCCTCCTCCTTTCCTCGCACGCCACCCCTGCCACTGCCTCCTCCTGTCCTTCGCACCACACCCTGCCACTGCCTCCTCCTGTCCTCGCACGCCACCCCCTGCCACTGCCTCCTCCTGTCCTCGCACGACACCCCTGCCACTGCCTCCTCTTGTCTCGCACGACACCTGCCACTGCCTCCTCCTGTCCCTCGCACGACACCCCTGCCACTGCCTCCTCCTGTCCTCGCACGCCACCCTGCCACTGCCTCCTCCTGTCCTCTGCACGCCACCCCTGCCACCGCCTCCTCCTGTCCTCGCACGCCACCCCTGCCACTGCCTCCTCCTGTCCTCGCACGCCACCCTGCCACTGCCTCCTCCTGTCCCTCGCACGCCACCCCTGCCACCGCCTCCTCCTGTCCCTCGCACGCCACCCTGCCACTTGCCTCCTCCTGTCCTCGCACGCCACCCCTGCCACTGCCTCCTCCTGTCCCTCGCACGACACCCTGCCACCGCTTCTCCTCCTTGCCATCGCCACCCTGCCACTGCCTCCTCCTGTCCCTCGAACGACACCTCCTGCCACGAGCTCGCCTCCTCCTGTCCTCGCACGCCACCCCCTGCCACTGCCTCCTCTTCCTCGAACGCCACCCCTGCCACTGCCTCCTCCTGTCCTCGCACGCCACCCCTGCCACCGCCTCCTCCTTTTCCTCGCACGCCACCCTGCCACTGCCTCCTCCTGTCCTCGCGCCACACCCTGCCACTGCCTCCTCCTGTCCCTCGCACGACACCCCCTGCCACTGCCTCCTCCTGTCCTCGCACGACACCCCTGCCACTGCCTCCTCCTCCTGTCCTCGAACGCCACCCCCTGCCACCGCCTCCTCCTGTCCTCGCACGCCACCCTGCCACTGCCTCCTCCTTTCCCTCGCACGCCACCCCTGCCACTGCCTCCTCCTTGTCCCTCGCATCGCCACCCCTGCCACCGCCTCCTCCTTCCTGCACGCCACCCTGCCACCGCCTCCTCCTGTCCTCGCACGCCACCCTGCCACTGCCTCCTCCTGTCCTCGCACCACCCCTGCCACTGCCTCCTCCTGTCCCCACGCCACCCCTGCCACCGCCTCCTCCTGTCCTCGCACGCCACCCCTGCCACTGCCTCCTCCTGTCTCGCCCTGCCACTGCCTCCTCCTTTCCTCTGCACGCCACCCCTGCCACTGCCTCCTCCTGTCCCTCTGCACGCCACCCCTGCCTGCCACTCCTCCTGTCCTCGCACGCCACCCCTGCCACTGCCTCCTCCTTTCCTCGCACGACACCCCCTGCCACTGCCTCCTCCTGTCCTCGCACGCCACCTGCCACTGCCTCCTCCTGTTCTTCGCACGACACCCCTGCCACTGCCTCCTCCTGTCCCTCACACGCCACCCCTGCCACTGCCTCCTCCTCCTGTCCTCGCACGACACCCCTGCCACTGCCTCCTCCTTTCCTCTGCACGACACCCCTGCCACTGCCTCCTCCTGTCCTCGCACGACACCCCTGCCACTGCCTCTCCTGTCCTCATCGCCACCCCTGCCACTGCCTCCTCCTTGTCCCTCGCACGCCACCCCTGCCACTGCCTCCTCCTTCCTCACACGCTACCCCTTGCACTCACCCCCTGCCACTGCCTCCTCCTGTCCTCGCACGCCACCCCTGCCACTGCCTCCTCCTGTCCCTCGCACGCCACCCTGCCACTGCCTCCCTCCTGTCCTCGCACGACACCCCTGCCACTGCCTCCTCCTGTCCTCTCGCACGCCACCCCTCCACTGCCTCCTCCTGTCCCTGCACGCCACCCCTGCCACTGCCTCCTCCTCCTCTCGCACGCCACCCCTGCCACCGCCTCCTCCTGTCCCTCGCATCGCCACCTGCCACTGCCTCCTTCCTCGCACGACACCCTCGCCACTGCCTACTCCTTTCCGTCTCACGACACCCCTGCCACTGCCTCCACCTTTCCTCGCACGACACCCTGCCACTGCCTCTCCTCCTGTCCTCGCATCCTCCCTGCAAGCACTGCCTCTTCCTTTCCGTCGCACGACACCCCTGCCACTGCCTCCTCCTGTCCCTCACACGCCACCCCCGCCACTGCCTTCTCCTGTCCCTCGCACGCCACCCCGCCACTGCCTCCTCTGTCCCTCGCACGCCACCCCCTCCACTGCCTCCTCCTGTCCTCAGACGACACCCCTGCCACTGCTCTCCTCCTTTCCCTCGAACGCCACCCTGCCACTGCCTCCTCATGTCCCTCCCACGCCACCCACGCCACTGCCTCCTACTGTCCCTCGAATGTTACCCCCGCTACCGCCTCATCCTCTCCATCGCACGCCACCCCCGCCACTGCCTCCTCCTGTCCATCGTACGCCACCCCCGCCACTACCTCCTCCAGTCCATCGCACGCCACCCCCGCCACTGCCTCCTCCTGTCCTCGCATCGCCACCCTGCCACTGCCTCCTCATGTCCTCGCACGCCACCCTGCCACTGCCTCCTCCTGTCCCTCGCACGCCACCCCTGCCACCGCCTCCTCCTGTCCTCGCACATCCACCCCTGCCACTGCCTCCTCCTGTCCCTCGCATCGACACTCCTGCCACTGCCTCCTCCTGTCCTCGCACGCCACCCTGCCACTGCCTCCTCCTGTCCCTCGCACGCCACCCCTGCCACTGCTTCCTCCTGTCCCTGCACGCCACCCCCGCCACCGCCTCCTCCTGTCCCTCGCACGCCACCCTGCCACCGCTCTCCTCCTGTCCCTCGCACGCCACCTGCCACCGCCTCCTCCTGTCCTCGCACGCCACCCCTGCCACTGCCTCCTCCTGTCCTCGCACGCCACCCCTGCCACCACTGCCTCCTCCTGTCCCTCGCACGACACCCCCCCCACTGCCTACTCCTGTCCCTCGCACCACACCCCTGCCACCGCCTCCTCCTGTCCTCGCACGACACCCCACCACCGCCTCCTCCTGTCCTCGCACGACACCCCTGCCACCGCCTCCTCCTGTCCTCGCACGCCACCCCCTGCCACTGCCTCCTCCTCCTTTCCTCAGACGCCACCCCTGCCACTGCCTCCTCCTGTTCCTCGCATCGCCACCCCTGCCACTGCCTCCTCCTGTCCCTGCACGCCACCCCCTGCCACTGCCTCCTCCTGTCCTCGCACGCCACCCTGCCACTGCCTCCTCCTGTCCCTCGCACGCCACCCCTGCCACTGCTCTTCCTTGTCCCTCGAACGCCACCCCTGCCACTGCTCCTCCTGTCCCTCGCACGCCACCCCTGCCACTGCCACCTCCTTTCCTCGCATCGCCACCCCTGCCACCGCCTCCTCCTGTCCTCGCATGCCACCCCTGCCACCGCCTCTTCCTGTCCCTCGCACGCCACCCCTGCCACTGCCTCCTCCTGTCCCTCGCACGCCACCCTGCCACCGCCTCCTCTTGTCCTCGCAAGCCACCCCCGCCACTGCCTCCTCCTGTCCCTCGCACGACACCCCCGCCACTGCCTCCTCCTGTCCCTGGCACGCCACCCCTGCCACTGCCTCGTCCTGTCCCTCGCACACCACCACCGCCACTGCCTCCTGCTGACCCTCGCACGACACCCCCGCCACTGCCTCCTCCTGTCCCTCGCACGACACCCCCGCCACTGCCTCCTGTCCCTCGCACGCCACCCCCGCCACTGCCTCCTCCTGTCCCTCGCACGACACCCCCGCCACTGCCTCCTCCTGTCCCTCGCACGACACTTCCGCCACTGCCTCTTCCTTTCCGTCGCACGCCACCCCCGCCACTGCCTCCTCCTTTCCCTCGCACGACACCCCCGCCACTGCCTCCTCCTGTCCGTCGCACGACACCCCCGCCACTGCCTCCTCCTGTCCCTCGCACGACACCCCCGCCACTGCCTCCTCCTGTCCCTCGCACGACACCCCCGCCACTGCCTCCTCCTGTCCCTCGCACGAAACCCCCGCCACTGCCTCCTCCTGTCCTCGCATCGCCACCCCTGCCACTGCCTCCTCCTGTCCCTGCATCGACACCCCTGCCACTGCCTCCTCCTGTCCTCGCATCGCCACCCCTGCCACTGCCTCCTCCTGTCCCTCGCACGCCACCCCCCCCACCGCCTCCTCCTGTCCCTCGCACGACACCCCCGCCACTGCCTCCTTTTGTCCTCGCACGCCACCCCTGCCACTGCCTCCTCCTGTCCTCGCACGACACCCCTGCCACTGCCTCCTCCTGTCCTCGCACGACATCCCTGCCACCGCTCTCCTCCTGTCCCTCGCACGCCACCCCTGCCACTGCCTCCTCCTGTCCCTCGCCACCTGCCACTGCCTCCTCCTGTCCTCGCACGACACCCTGCCACTGCCTCCTCCTGTCTCAGACACCCCTGCCACTGCCTCCTCCTTTCCGTCGCACGCCACCCCCACCACTGCCTCCTCCTGTCCCTCGCACGCCACCCCGCCACTGCCTCCTCCTGTCCCCTGCACGCCACCCCTGCCACTGCCTCCTCCTGTCGCACGCCACCCCGCCACTGCCTCCTCCTGTCCTCGCACGCACCCCTGCCACTGCCTCCTCCTGTCCTCGCACGCCACCCTGCCACTGCCTCCTCCTGTCCATCTAACGCCACCCCTGCCACTGCCTCCTCCTGTCCTTCGCAAGCCACCCCCGAAACCGCCTCCTCATGTCCCTCGCACGCCGTACCCGTCACTGGCTCCTTCTGTCCCTCGCACGACAACCATGCCAACGCCTCCACCTGTCCTTCGCACGAGAACCCCGCCACTGCCTCCTCCTCTCCTTCGAACGGCACTCCCGCCACCGCCTCCACCTGTCCCTCGCCCGCCACCTGCCACTGCCTCCTTTTCTGTCCTCGCACGCCACCCCCTGCCACTGCCTCCTCCTGTCTCCCTCACACGACACCCCTGCCACTGCCTCCTCCTGTCTTCGCACGCCAACTGCCACCGCCTCCTCCTGTCCCTCGCACGCCACCCCAGCCACCGCCGCCACCTGTCCGTCGCACGCCACCCCCCACCGCCTCCCTGTCCCTCAAGCACTGACACCCCTGCCACTGCCTCCCTCTGTCCTCGCACGCCACCCTGCTGCAGTCTTCTCCTGTCCCTCACGCCACCCCTGCCACTGCCTCCTCCTGTCCCTCGCACGCCACCACTGCCACTGCCTCCTCTTGTCCTCGCACGCCACCCTGCCACTGCCTCCTCCTGTCCTCGCACGCCACCCCTGCCACCACTGCCTTCTCCTGTCCTCGCACGCCACCCTGCCACCGCCTCTCCTGTCCTCACGACACCCCTGCCACTGCCGCCTCTCTTGTCCCTCAGACGCCACCCTGCCACCGCCTCTCCTTGTCCCTCGCACGCCAACCCTGCCACTCGCCTCTCCTCCTGTCCCTGCACGCCACCCCTGCCACTGCCTCCTCCTGTCCCTCGCATCGCCTCCCCTGCCGCCGCCTCGTCTCCTGTCCTCGCATGTCTTACCCTCGCCACTGCCTTCTCTTGTCCCTCGCATCGCCAACCCTGCCACTGCCTTCTTTCCTGTCCCTCGCACGCCTCCCTGCCACCGCCTTCTCCTGTCCCTCGCACGCCACCCTGCCACCGCCTTCTCCTGTCCCTCGCATCGCCACCCCTCACACCGCCTCCTCCTGTCCTCGCACGACACTCCTGCTGACGCCTCCTCCTGTCCCTCGCATCGCCACCTGCCACTGCTCTCCTCCTGTCTCTCGCATGCCCCCTGCCACTGCCTCCTCCTGTCCCTCGCATCGCCACCCTGCCACCGCTCGCCTTCTCCTGTCCTCGCATCGCCCCCCTGCCATCGCCTTTCTCCTGTCCTCGCATCGCCTTCCCGCTGCCACTGCTTCTTTCCTGTCCTCGTATCGTCACCCTGCCACTGCTCTTCTCCTGTCCCTCGCACGCAACCCCTGCCACGCCTTCTCCTGTCCTCGCATCGCCTTCCCTGCCACTGCCTCCTTCTGTCCCTCGCATCTCCTGCCACTGCCTCTTCTGTCCCTCGCACGTTCCCCTGCCACCGCCTCCTTCTGTCCCTCTGCACACCACCCTGCCACCGCCTCTCCTTGTCCTCGCACCGTCACCCCTGCTACTGCCTCTTCCTGTCCCACGACTCCCTGCCACCGCCTCCTCCTGTCCTCGCATCGCCACCCACGCCACCGCCTCCTCCTGTCCTCGCACTGCCACTTCCTGCCACGCCTTTCTCCCTCCCCTCGCACGACACCCCTGCCACCGCCTCCTCCTGTCCCTCGCACGCTCCCCCTGCCACTGCCTCTCCTGTCCTCGTATCGCTCCCCTGCCGCCGCCTTCTTCTGTCCCTCGCACGCCACCCTGCCACGCCTTTCCTCCCTCGCACGTCTTCCCCTGTCTACGCCACTGCCTCCTCCTGTCCTCGGCACGTCTTCCCTGCTGCCGCCTTCTCCTGTCCTCGCACGCCTCCCTGCCACCGCCTTCTTCTGTCACTCGCACGTCTCCCCCGCCGACGCCTTCTTTTGTCACTCGCACGTCTCCCCCGCCGCCTCCTGTCACTGCATGTCTCCCCTGCCGCTGCCTTCTCCTGTCACTCGCACGTCTTCCCCTGCCGACGCTCTTCTCCTGTCATTCGCACGTCTCCCTGCCGACGCCTTCTCCTGTCTCTCGCACGTGTCCCCTGCCACTGCCTTCTCCTGTCCCTGCACGTCTCCCCTGCCGCCGCCTCCTCCTGTCCTGCACGTCTCCCCTGCTGCCGCCTTCTCCTGTCCTCGCGTCTCCCCCCTGCCACCGCTCTCCTGTCCCTCGTGCACACCCCCTGCCAACCTCCTCCTGTCCCGTAACGTTCCTGCCCACCTTCTCCTGTCCTCGCACGTCTCCCCTGCCGACGCCTCCTCCTGTCCTCGCACGCCTTCCCTGCCAACCTTTTCCTGTCCCTGCACGCCACCCTGCTCCACCTTCTCCTGTCCCTGCAGGTCTTCCCGCTGCCGCCTCCTCCTGTTCCTCGCACGCCTTCCCCTCCAACCTTCTCCTGTCCCCTCGCATCGCCTTCCCTGCCAACCTTCTCCTGTCCATCGCACGCCTTCCTGCCCACCTTCCTGTCCCTGCCCCCTGCCTGCTCTTCCTGTCCTTCGCACGCCTCTGTCCCAGCCCACCTTCTCCTGTCCCTAGCACGTCTCACCCACTACAACCTTCTCCTGTCCCACGCAAGTTCTCCCCTGCCGCCGCCTTATCCTTTCCCTCTCACACAACCCCAGCTGCCACCTCCTCCCACCCACCAGGTCAGCATCCCACCCAGACAGTTGCTCAAGGTCAGCATCCCACCCAGACAGTTAAGCCAAGGTCAGCATCCCACCCAGACAGCTGCCAAGGTCAGCATCCCACCCAGACAGCTGCAAAGGTCAGCATCCCACCCAGACAGTTGCAAGGTCAGCATCCCACCCAGACAGTTGCTCAAGGTCAGCATCCCACCCAGACAGTTGCCAAGGTCAGCATCCCACCCAGACAGTTGCTTTCAAGGTCAGCATCCCACCCAGACAGTTGCCAAGGTCAGCATCCCACCCAGACAGTTGCCAAGGTCAGCATCCCACCCAGACAGTTGCCAAGGTCAGCATCCCACCCAGACAGTTGCTTCAAGGTCAGCATCCCACCCAGACAGTTGCCAAGGTCAGCATCCCACCCAGACAGTTGCCAAGGTCAGCATCCCACCCAGACAGTTGCCAAGGTCAGCATCCCACCCAGACAGTTGCCAAGGTCAGCATCCCACCCAGACAGTTGCTTTCAAGGTCAGCATCCCACCCAGACAGTTGGCAAGGTCAGCATCCCACCCAGACAGTTGCTCAAGGTCAGCATCCCACCCAGACAGTTGCTTCGGTCAGCATCCCACCCAGACAGTTGCTCAAGGTCAGCATCCCACCCAGACAGTTGCTCAAGGTCAGCATCCCACCCAGACAGTTGCTTGGGTCAGCATCCCACCCAGACAGTTGCCAAGGTCAGCATCCCACCCAGACAGTTGCCAAGGTCAGCATCCCACCCAGACAGTTTTAGGGTCAGCATCCCACCCAGACAGTTGCCAAGGTCAGCATCCCACCCAGACAGTTGCCAAGGTCAGCATCCCACCCAGACAGTTGCCAAGGTCAGCATCCCACCCAGACAGTTGCCAAGGTCAGCATCCCACCCAGACAGTTAAGCCAAGGTCAGCATCCCACCCAGACAGTTGTCAAGGTCAGCATCCCACCCAGACAGTTAGCCAAGGTCAGCATCCCACCCAGACAGTTGCCAAGGTCAGCATCCCACCCAGACAGTTGCCAAGGTCAGCATCCCACCCAGAGTTGCCAAGGTCAGCATCCCACCCAGACAGTTAAGCCAAGGTCAGCATCCCACCCAGACAGTTGCTTTCAAGGTCAGCATCCCACCCAGACAGTTAAGCCAAGGTCAGCATCCCACCCAGACAGTTAAGCCAAGGTCAGCATCCCACCCAGACAGTTGCTTGTCAGCATCCCACCCAGACAGTTGCTCAAGGTCAGCATCCCACCCAGACAGTTGCTTCAAGGTCAGCATCCCACCCAGACAGTTGCCAAGGTCAGCATCCCACCCAGACAGTTGCCAAGGTCAGCATCCCACCCAGACAGTTAAGGTCAGCATCCCACCCAGACAGTTAAGCCGGTCAGCATCCCACCCAGACAGTTGCTCAAGGTCAGCATCCCACCCAGACAGTTGCCAAGGTCAGCATCCCACCCAGACAGTTGCCAAGGTCAGCATCCCACCCAGACAGTTGCCAAGGTCAGCATCCCACCCAGACAGTTGCCAAGGTCAGCATCCCACCCAGACAGTTGCTCAAGGTCAGCATCCCACCCAGACAGTTGCTGTCAGGGCTGCATCCCACCCAGACAGTTAAGCTGTCAGCATCCCACCTGTGACAGACAGTTGCTTTCAAGGTCAGCATCCCACCCAGACAGTTGGGTTGCTGTCAGCATCCCACCCTGACAGTTCCAAGGTCAGCATCCCACCCAGACAGTTGCCAAGGTCAGCATCCCACCTTTTCTTCATCTTTTTTCCCTTGTCATCTTCTTTTGTCATCTTCGTCTTTTCTTCTCTTTTTGTCTTTTTCTTTGTTTTCAACACCCTTTCTTTTTGTCGTCTTCTTCATTCCTTGTCTTCGTCTTTCGTCTTCTTTTTCGTCGTCTTCTACGTCGTCTTCTTCTTCAAAGTGTCGTCTTCTTCTTCTTTCGTCTGTCTTTCGTTGTCTCTTCTCTTCGTTTTCATTCTTTCTCTCGAGTTTCATCTACTTCTTCGTCTTCTCTCTTCGTCTTCTGTCGTTCTTCCTTCCTTCGTCGTCTTCGTCTCTCTTTCTCTCGTTTTGGTCCCTTCTTTTTCGCTGTTACTTCACTTTCCTTCTACGCTGTCTTCTGTCTTCTTCGTCGTTGGTCTCTCTTCTGTCTTCTGTCGTCTCTTCGTCTTCTCGTCTTCGTCGTCTTCTTTGTCGTCTTCTTCCGTCTTCGCCGTCTTGTCTCCTTTCTGTCTCCGTCGTCTTTCTTCTGTCTTCTTCTTCTTCGTCGTCTTCTCTCGTCTTTGTCATTCTTCGTCGTCGTCTTCGTCGTCTTCTTCGTCTTGTCCTTCGTCTTCTTTGTCTTCGTCGTCGTTCAAGTCTTCGTCTGGTCTTCTTCGTCGTTTTCTTCTGGTCTTCTTCTTCTTCTTCTTCTTCTTCTTCTTCTTCTTCTTCTGTCTTCTTCTGTCTTCTTCTTCGTCGTCTTCTGTCTTTCGTCTTCTTTGTCATTCTTCTTCGTCGTCTTCTTCTGTCGTCTTCTTTCCGTCGTCTTCGTCTTCGTTTTCTTTCTGTCTCTTCTTCGTTCTGCGTCACCGTCTTCTTCTTGTCGTCTTCTTCGTCGTCTTCGTCTCCTTCGTCTTCTTCTTCTTCTGGTCTTCTTTGTCTTTTCTTCGTCGTTCTGTCTCTTTCTTCGTCTTTCGTCTTCTTCTGTCGTCTTCTTCTTCTTCGTCTTTGTCTTCTTTCGTCTTCTTCTTCGCCCTTCGTCTTTCTTCTGTCTTCTTCTCCTTCGTCGTTCGTCTTCTTCTGTGTTCTTCGCTCGTCTTCTTCTGTCGTCTTCTTCTTGTCGTCTTCCCTCTTCGTCGTCTTCTTCTTCTTTCAGTCGTCTTCTTCTGTCGTCTTTTCTCTTTCGTCGTTCAGGTCTTCTTTTTCTTTGTTCTTCCGTCTCTGTCTTCTTCTTCGTCTTCCTTCTTCTTCTTCGTCTTTGCCTGTTCCTTTCGTCCTTCACGTCTTCTGTCTTCCTTCTTCTCTCTTCGTCGTTCTTTCTTCTTCCTTCGTCTTCTTCTTCATCTCTCTCTTCCGTCGTCTTCTGTCTTCTTCTTCGATCTTTCGTCTCTTCTGTCTTCTTTCATTATCGTCTTCTTATCTTCTGTCGTCTTCTTTGTCTGTCTTCTTCTGTTCGTCTTCTTGTTCTTCTTCGTCGTCTCATGCTCAGTCTTCTTAGTCTGTCTGTCGTCTTCTTCATGTCAGTCTTCTTCTGTCTTCTTCTTGTCGTCAGTCTTCGATTGCCTGTCTTTTTCGTCTTCTCTGTTTTCTTTCCACCTTTTATGCCTGGTCGAGTTGGTTTCTATTTTTTTTTCTTATATTTTTGGGGGATTTTTTGCTGTGGTGGATTTTTTTTTTTTTGTCTGTCTTTTTTTCCTCTGCCTATTGGTCGTATTTTTGCTTTATCTTTTTTTTCTCTGTTATTTGTATTTTTGTTTTATCTTTTTTTTGATTTTCATGGGTTTTGCAATTTTTGATTTTTGTTCTGTGTTCATTTGAGTTAATTTTTCTAAATGTTTTACCTTTTTTTCAATTTCCTTTCCTTTTATTTCTTCATGCTGAGATTTTTTTGATGCTTTTCTACTTTGGGGCTCTTTCTTTTTAACCATGCTGGACGGGCATTAAACTCCATGGAGTGTTGACGCCTCGAGGTCTCTGCTGCTGAAGGATCGGTCATGATGGTAGGGGCCTTTCCTGAAGGACTGCCACCACACAGCTCCTCCCATACTTGCTCCACCTGAAAGGACCTGAGGCTCTTGTCCTGTGATTATTCTCTCTCTGCATTTCACATATCTCGATTCAATACATCACCTCGGATCTGAGTTTAAATCTGTTGACATTGCACCCCCCGAGTCTAGAGCTGGCTGATCATGCCCTGTGACGACACACACAGAAATGATGGTGATGCTGCACAGAAACGTTTCTCTCTCTTCGCTCTCTTCGCTCTCTTCTCTCTCTCTCTCTCTCTCTCAATCAATGTGTTACCACTACTACAACGACCACTCTGCTTGTCTTTCGCTTGCTTGCGTACTGCTCACACACACACACACACACACACACTACACTCACACACACACACACACACACACATAATTCCTTCGATAACTGTGGAACAGGAAGACTCAAGATGCTGCTGCTGCCCCTCATGTCCCCAGCCTTCTCCCTCCCCTCCTCCTCGCCCTGGTGTTAGAGATAGTTGGAGGAGAAGGGGAAGTGAAGCCTGTCAGGTTGAAAGGAGAAAATGAGGACTAGGGCCAGAAGGGGTTATGGGATCAGGATGAGGATGTGGATAAGGAAAGGTA
>NW_026110430.1:197500-267589 GCF_024679095.1 Eriocheir sinensis
CCTTCCTTCCTTCCTTCTTCCCTCCCTTTCTTAATTTGTATCTTTCCTCCTTTTTATTTTACTTAGACTCTTTCTTTCATCCTTTCTTTCTTTGTTTTTTGCTCATTTTGACTTATTCGATGTTTTTTTTTTATCTTTTTCTCCTTATTTCAATCTCTCTTCTCTCTTTTCCGTTTACCGTTTACCGTTGATGAGGTTTCTGGCCCCGGTCCGCTGCTGGTGCAGTGCTCTGCGAGGGCCGTCAGCAATTACGATGTTAGCCTCGATAACAATCCCCGATGCACTTATTCACAATGTCGTAGTGAGTGAGTGAGTCGTGATTGCTTTCATGAATAGCCTACTGATGTCCTTTTGATTAAACTTGGCATCATCAAAGTCACTTGGCCGTGTTTGGGTTCACACTAAATTATTTCCAACACACTGAACGTTTAACACACAATTTGTCTTTGAGTATAAAAACTAATTAATAGCCATGATCGGTAATGTTACGAATTCTCTCAATTTCGGTTTGAAGTACTACACAACACTGGTCATTCACTGAGTGGTTGATTTCAGGCTTCTTGTACCTCACACAATTCTTCAACGCAATCCTTCGATTTGTGATCATCATGGCATTTGAAACATTTTTGGGCCTTTCCATTGCTCTTAACAGTACAGTTGACCTCAAAATGGCCGTATCTCTGGCAATGATAGCATCTAATTGCACGGAATCTGTCTCTCCCTGTTTATATTCTCCATTCTAATTTCAACTTGTCATGACTCTTGTGAGTCAGCTCTCTCACAGTTGGATCACACCTCAGAATGTACTGCATTGTGCCGCCAGCTGCAGGCTTATTAAAAAACAGCTCAATCTTATTTTCAACACCCTCAATTGTGTGTAAGAACTCATTGCGGTCTAAGATGGCCTCCTTTATTTTTCCCTTGGACTCCTCATTTTCAACATTGCATGTCATTATCTCTGGTTTCATCTTTCCAACACTCTTGGTACTAAGACACCAATTGTTGAGCAGCCTCATCCCTTGTCTTCTCATTGTCAGAGTTCATGACAATATTACCTCCATTTGTGAATCTTGAATCAGTTATGTGAATGCCATTCAATGACTGGGAGAGTTCATCCTTCATATCTGTTGCCTTCTTTTCCTGGTTAGAAGCTTCCACAACAAGAGATTCTTCCTGACTTCCCTGTCTCTCTTCGCCACCTCAGCCCAACTAGAATTCGCCTTGTCTGCACGAACCGCGTCAGCAGCTGATCCCAGCTCCTCCTGCACCTTCTCAGCCCTTGCTTCAACCTCATCGATCCCTAACACTAGATATTTCTTTAGATAATTCTTGGTTGAATTCATCCATTTTTACCACAATGCTTGTAGCCAGAGATGCGTTATGGCGGCATGGGGTGCAAATGCAGTTAATTTTATGTATATTGCTTAATTCCAGACAATGAGCACACTCCACATGACACCATTCAGAACACAAAGAGCATCCAATCCACTTCTCGCCTGTGAAATCCTCACAAACGAAACACAAAACTTATATGTTTTGCTCGATCTTAGTCATTTGTACTGGGTGGGGTAGGGTGACATGATCACTTGACAGTAGCCTCTAGTTTTTAGGGTTAATAAATTTATTCTACTGGCTCTGTGTGCGCTATGAATTATATATATATATATATATATATATATATATATATATATATATATATATATATATATATATATATATATATATATATATATATATATATATATATATATATATATATATACGTATTATTATATTATTTCACAATATTCCAATACAACGCCCCCTAGCCCTCTCAACTGAACCAAATCGCTTAAATTTCGCTCATTGCCCACCCCACAATACATTTAAGAGACTAAAAACTGGGCCCCCACAACATGCTGTGCCCATGTCCCCCACAACTCTAAATCCGGCCCTGTGTGTGTGTGTGTGTGTGTGTGTGTGTATGTATGCTTAGTAAAATTCATAAGGAATTAACACACACACACACACACACACACACACACACACACACACACACACACACACACACACACCTAGCAACAGCTGTATATACAGAGAGAGAGAGAGAGAGAGAGAGAGAGAGAGAGTTACCGAATATTATTTTTAGTGTTATGTTATCTTGAGTCTCTCTCTCTCTCTCTCTCTCTTAATTAACACTCACATGCTAGTGTGTCTCACCTCGGCAACTCATCTCGCTCATTAAGTCATCTCTGTAATTAAGGTAAACTACCTGTTACCTCCTCCTCCTCTTCTTCCTCCTCTTCCTTCTCCTCCTCCTCCTTCTCCTCCTCCTCTTCTCTTCATTTTACTTCTCTTCGTTTTATCCTTACGTTTAGCTTTCCTCTCTGCTCCTATTCATCCTCTTTCCTTTGCAGTTTCTCTTCCTCTTCTTCGTATCTTCATCCATTGCCTCTCCCCTCATCCTTCCTATTCCCTTAGTGTCCTCACGTCATCCTTCCCCTCTGCCTTTTAAGACAACCTAACCTTTCCTATCTCCAGCTGATCCTATTGGGCCTTCTCCCCTCTTCCTCCTCCTCCTCCTCCTTTTCCTCGTCCTGTATTCCTTACCCCTTTCATATCCACATCCTCATCCTGATCTGCCCATAACCCCTTCACAGCCCTGATCCCTCCATTTCTCCTTTCAACCTGACGAGCTTCACTTCCCCTTCTCCTCCAACTTCCTCTCTAACACCAAGGCGAGGAGGAGGAGGAGAAGAAGAGGGCAGGGACATAGGGGGCAGCAGCAGCGTCTTGAGTCCTTCCTGTTCACAGTTATCCGAGGAATTATGTGTGTGTGTGTGTGTGTGTGTGTGTGTGTGTGTGTGTGTGTGTGTGTGTGAGCAGTACACGCAAGCAAGCGAAAAGACAAGCAAGTGAGTGGGAGTGGCAATGAGAATGTGAGTAACACATTGATTGAGAGAGAGAGAGAGAGAGAGAGAGAGAGAGAGAGAGAGAGAGAGAGAGAGAGAGAGAGAGAGAGAGAGAGAGAGAGAGAGAGAGAGAGAGAGAGAGAGAGAGAGAGAGAGAGAGAGAGAGAGAGAGAGAGAGAGAGAGAGAGAGAGAGAGAGAGAGAGAGAGAGAGAGAGAGAGAGAGAGAGAGAGAGAGAGAGAGAGAGAGAGAGAGAGAGAGAAACGTTCCACATTGTGCGGCATCACCATCATTCTGTGTGTGTCGTCATTGGCCGCGCGGTCAACCAGCTCTAGACTCGGGGGGGTGCAATGTCAACTCCAAGGTCCCCAAAACGGCTTACTCGAATCCGAGGTGATGTGTTGAATCGAGCCCTATGTGTAAATACCAGAGAGAGGAATGGCCCACCCAATCACCGGAACCAAGAGCCTCGGGGGTCGCCTTGCTCAGCCAGGGGGGAGAGCGGCATCCCTGATCGCCTCGTGGTACCGGGAGGAGCGGGAGTGGGAGGAGCGTGAGGGTGGCGGTCCCATCAGGAAAAGGCGCTTCACGCCCTTCTTGACGATCCTTCAGCAGCTGCGCAGCATGAGTGGGGTCTCGAGGCGTCGGCCGCCATGCAGGAGTTTACAGCGTGCCCCTTCCCGGCATGGTAAAAAGATGAGCCCCCAAAATAGAAAAGCAATATCTCAAACAAAAATCATCTCAGCATCAAGAAACAAAAAGGAGAAAATTGAAAAAAAGGTAAACCATTTAGAAAAAAATCAACTCACTACCAAACACGAAACAAAAACAAAACAAAAAAACATTAAAAAAAATTGTAAAACCCTAAAAAGAGACAAAAAGAATCGACTCAGCACCGAGACAAAGAAAGAGTAATAAAAAATAGTAAAAAAAAAGGAAAAAGAAAAAGAATTAAACTCGACCAGAGCCAAAAACTCGAAAATAAAGATAAAACAAAAAAATACAAACCAACTCGACCAGAGCAAAAAATCCAAAAAAAAAAAGATAAAACAAAAAAATACAAACCAACTCGACCAGAGCAAAAAATCCAAAAAAAAAAAGATAAAACAAAAAAATACAAACCAACTCGACCAGAGCAAAAAATCCCCCCCCCCCAAAAAAAAGTTTAAAATAAAAACCAACTCAACCAGAGAAAAAAAAAAGAAAAAAAAATCGACCAGAGCAAAAAATCCCCCAAAAATATAAGAAAAAAAAATAGAAACCAACTCGACCAGAGCATAAAAAAAAAGACGAAGAAGACGAAAAGGACGACGAAGAAGACGAAGAAGAAAAAGAAGAAGAAGAAAAAGAAGACGACGAAGAAGAAGAAGACGACGAAGAAGACGAAGACGACGAAGACGACGAAGAAGACCAAGAAGACGACGAAGAAGACGAAGAAGACGACGAAGAAGACGAAGAAGAAGACGAAGAAGAAGACGACGAAGAAGACGAAGAAGAAGAAGACGACGAAGAAGACGACGAATAAGACGACGAAGAAGAAGACGACGAAGAAGACGACGAAGAAGAAGACGAAGAAGAAGACGAAGAAGAAAAAGACGACGAAGAAGACGAAGAAGAAGAAGACGACGAAAAAGACAAAGTAGACGACGAAGAAGAAAAAGACGAAGAAGACGAAGACGACGACAAAAAAAAGACCACAAGACGACGACGAAGAAAAATATGAAGAAGAAGACGACGAAGAAAACGAAGAAGACGAAGAAGACGAAGAGGAAGACGAAGACGAAGAAAACGAAGAAGACGAAGAAGACGACGAAGAACACGAAGAAAACGAAGACGACGACGAAGGAGAAGAAGACGAAGAAAACGAAGACGAAGAAGAAGACGAAAAAGACAAAGAGGACGACGAAGAAGAAGAAGACGAAGAAGACGAAGACGAAGAAGAAGACGAAAAAGACAAAGAAGACGACGAAGAAGAAGAAGACGAAGAAGACGAAGACGATGAAAACGACGAAAAAGACGATGAAGACGAAGACGAAGAAGAAGACGAAGAAAACGAAGACGAAGAGGAAGACGAAGAAGACGACGAAGATGACGACGAAGAAGACGATGAAAAAGACGAAAAAGAAGAAGAAGAAGAAGAAGAAGAAGAAGAAGAAGAAGAAGAAGAAGAAGAAGAAGAAAAAGACGAAGAAAACGACGAAGAAGACGAAGAAGACGAGGAAGACGACGATACGAAGACGACGGAGACGAAGAAGACGACGAAGACGAAGAAGAAGACGAAGAAGATGACAAAGAAGACGAAGAAGAAGACGAAGAAGAAGACGAAGAAAAAGACCAAAACGAAGAAGGAGACGAAGATGACGAAGAATAAGACGACGAAAAAGAAGACGAAGAAGAAGACCAAAACGAAAGAGACGAAGACGACGAAGAAGAAGACAACGAAGAAGAAGAAGAAGACGTAGAAGTAGATGAAAAAGAAGACGAAAACGAAGAAGGAGACGAATACGACGACGAAGAAGAAGACGACTAAGAAGACGACGAAGAAACCGACGAAGAAGAAGAAAAGGAAGAAGATGACAACGAAGACGAAGAAGAAGAAGAAGAACTCGAAGAAGAAGACGAAAAAGAAGACGAAGACGAAGACGAAGATGAAGAAGACGACAAAAAGAAGAAGACATTGAAAACAAAGAAAAAGACGAAAATATAGGAGAAGAAAAAGAAGATGACAAGGAATATGTAAAAGATGAAGAAAATGGGATGCTGACCTTGGCTTAGCTGTCTGGGTGGGATGCTGTCCTTGGCTTAACTGTCTGGGTGGATGCTGACCTTGGCTTAACTGTCTGGGTGGGATGCTGACCTTGGCTTAACTGTCTGGGTGGGATGCTGACTTTGGCTTAACTATCTGGGTGGGATGCTGACCTTGGCTTATCTGTCTGGGTGGGATGCTGACCTTGGCTTAACTGTCTGGGTGGGATGCTGACCCTGGTTTAACTGTCTGGGTGGGATGTTAACCTTGGCTTAACTGTCTGGGTGGGATGCTTACCTTTGTTTATCTGTCTGGGTGGGATGCTGACCTTGGCTTAACTGTCTGGGTGGGATGCTAACCCTGGTTTAACTGTCTGGGTGGGATGCAGACCTTGGCTTAACTGTCTGGGTGGGATGCTGACCTTGGCTTAACTGTCTGGGTGGGATGCTGACCTTGGCTTAACTGTCTGGGTGGGATGGTGACCTTGACTTAACTGTCTGGGTGGGATGCAGACCTTGGCCTAAATGCCTGGGTGGGATGCTGACCCTGGCTTAGCTGTCTGGGTGGGATGCTGACCTTGGCTTAACTGTCTGGGTGGGATGCTGACCTTGGCTTAACTGTCTGGGTGGGATGCTGATCTTAGCTTAACTGTCTGGGTGGGATGCTGACCTTGGCCTAACTGTCTGGGTTCGAGGCTGACCTTGGCTTAACTGTCTGGGTGGGATGCTGACCTTGGCTTAAATGACTGGGTGGGATGCTGATCTTGGCTGAACTGTTTGGGTGGGATGCTGACCTTGGCTTAACTGTCTGGGTGGGATGCTGACCTTGGCTTAACTGTCTGGGTTGGATGCTGACCTTGGCTTAACTGTCTGGGTGGGATGCTGACCTTGGCTTAACTGTCTGGGTGGGATGCTGACCTTGGATTAACTGTCTGGGTGGGATGCTGACCTTGGCTTAACTGTCTGGGTGGGATGCTGACCTTGGCTTAACTGTCTGGGTGGGATGCTGACCTTTGCTTAACTGTCTGGGTGGGACGGTGTCCTTGACTTAACTGTCTGGGTGGGATGCTGACCCTAGCTTAACTGTCTGGGTGGGATGCTGACCTTGGCTTAACTGTCTGGGTGGGATGCTGACCTTGGCTTAACTGTCTGGGTGGGATGCTGACCTTGGCTTAACTGTCTAGGTGGGATGTTGACCTTGGCTTAACTGTCTGGGTGGGATGCTGACCTTGGCTTAACTGTCTGGGTGGGATGCTGACCTTGGCTTAACTGTCTGGGTGGGATGCTGACCTTGGCTTAACTGTCTGGGTGGGATGCTGACCTTGGCTTAACTGTCTGGGTGGGATGCTGACCTTGGCTTAACTGTCTGGGTGGGATGTTGACCTTGGCTTAACTGTCTGGGTGGGATGCTGACCTTGGCTTAACTGTCTGGGTGGGATGCTGACCTTGGCTTAACTGTCTGGGTGGGATGCTGACCTTGGCTTAACTGTCTGGGTGGGATGCTGACCTTGGCTTAACTGTCTGGGTGGGATGCTGACCTTGGCTTAACTTTCTGGGTGGGATGCTGATCTTGGCCTAACTGTCTGGGTTGGATGCTGACCTTGGCTTAACTGTCTGGGTTGCATGCTGACCTTGGCTTAACTGTCTGGGTGGGATGCTGACCTTGGCTTAACTCTCTGGGTTGGATGCTGACCTTGGCTTAACTGTCTGTGTGAGATGCTGACCTTGGCTTAACTGTCTGGGTGGGATGCTGACCTTGGCTTAACTGTATGGGGGGGATGCTGACCTTGGCTTAACTGTCTGGGTGGGATGCTGACCTTTGCTTAACTGTCTGGGTGGGATGCTGACCTTGGCTTAACTGTCTAGGTGGGTAGGAGGAGGTGGCGGCTGGGGTTGTGTGAGAGGGAAAAGATAAGGCGGCGGCGGGGGAGACTTGCGTGGGACAGGAGAAGGTTGTAGCGGGTGAGACGTGCTAGGGACAGGAGAAGGTGGGCTGGGAAGGCGTGCGAAGGACAGGAAGAAGCAGCGGCGGGGAAGAACTGCGAAGGACAGGAGAAGGTGGGCGGGAAGGCGTGCGATGGACAGGAGAAGGTTGGCGGGGAAGGCGTGCTAGGGACAGGAGAAGGTTAGCGGGGAAGGCGTGCGAGGGACAGGAGGAGGCGGCAGCGGAGAAGACCTGCGAGGGACAGGAGAAGGTGGGCGGGAAGGCGTGCGAGGGACAGGAAAAGGTTGGCGGGGAAGGCGTGCGAGGGACACGAGGAGGCGGTGGCGGGGAAGACATCCGAGGGACAGGAGAAGGTGGGCGGGAAGGCGTGCGAGGGACAGGAAAAGGTTGGCGGGGAAGGTGTGCGAGGGACACGAGAAAGCGGTGGCGGGGGAGACTTGCGAGGGACAGGAGAAGGCGGCGGCGGGGAAGGCGTGCGAGGGACAGGAGAAGGCGGCGGCGGGGAAGGCGTGCGAGGGACAGGAGAAGGCGGCGGAGGGGAAGGCGTGCAAGGGACAGGAGAATGCGGCGGCGGGGAAGACATGCGAGGGACAGGAGAAGGCGGCGGCGGGGAAGGCGTGCGAGGGACAGGAGAAGGCGGCGGCGGGGAAGACATGCGAGGGACAGGAGAAGGCGGCGGCGGGGAAGGCGTGCGAGGGACAGGAGAAGGCGGTGGCGGGGAAGGCGTGCGAGGGACAGGAGAAGGCGGTGGAGGGGAAGATATGCGAGGGACAGGAGAAGGCGGCGGCGGGGAAGGCGTGTGAGGGACAGGAGAAGGTGGGCGGGAAGGCGTGCGAGGGACAGGAAAAGGTTGGCGGGGAAGGTGTGCGAGGGACACGAGAAAGCGGTGGCGGGAAAGACATGCGAGGGACAGGAGAAGGCGGCGGCGGGGAAGGCGTGCGAGGGACAGGAGAAGGCGGCGGCGGGGAAGGCGTGCGAGGGACAGGAGAAGGCGGCGGCGGGGAAGACATGCAAGGGACAGGAGAAGGCAGCGGCAGGGAAGGCGTGCGAGGGACAGGAGAAAGCGGCGGCGGGGAAGACATGCGAGGGACAGGAGAAGGCGGTGGAGGGGAAGATATGCGAGGGACAGGAAAAGGCGGCGGCGGGGAAGGCGTGTGAGGGAGAGGAGAAGGCGGCGGCGGGGAACACATGCGAGGGACAGGAGAAGGCGGTGGCGGGGAAGGCGTGCGAGGGACAGGAGAAGGCGGCGGCAGGGAAGACATGCGAGGGACAGGAGAAGGCGGCGGCGGGGAAGGCGTGCGAGGGACAGGAGAAGGCGGCGGCGGGGAAGGCGTGCGAGGGACAGGAGAAGGCGATGGCGGGGAGGGCGTGCGAGGGACAGGGGAAGGCGGTGGCGGGGAAGGCGTGCGAGGGACAGGAGAAGGCGGTGGCGGGGAAGGCGTGCGAGGGACAGGAGAAGGCGGGGGCGAGGAAGACATGCGAGGGACAGGAGAAGGCGGCGGGGGGGGGAAGGCGTGCGGGGGACAGGAGAAGGCGGCGGCGGGGCAGACATGCGAGGGAAAGGAGAAGGCGGCAACGGGGAAGGCGTGCGAGGGACAGGAGAAGGCGGCGGCGGGGAAGGCGTGCGAGGGACAGGAGAAGGCGGCGGCGGGGAAGGCCTGCGAGGGACAGGAGAAGGCGGCGGCGGTGAAGGCGTGCGAGGGACAGAAGAAGGCGGTGGCTGGGAAAGCGTGCGAGGGACAGGAGAAGGCAGGACGGGGAGGCGTGCGAGGGACAGGAGAAGGCGGCGGCGGGGAGGCGTGCAAGGGACAGGAGAAGGCGGTGGCGGGGAAGGCGTGCGAGGGACAGGAGAAGGCGGCGGCGGGGAAGGCGTGCGAGGGACAGGAGAAGGCGGCGGCGGGGAAGGCGTGCGAGGGACAGGAGAAGGCGGCGGCGGGAAAGGCGTGCGAGGGACAGGAGAAGGCGGTGGCGTGGAAGGCGTGCGAGGAACAGGAGGAGGCAGTGGCGTCGAAGGCGTGCGAGGGACAGGAGAAGGCGGCGGCGGGAAGGGCGAGGGACAGGAGAAGGCGGTGGCGGGGAAGGCAAAAGGAGGGACAGGAGGAGAAGGCGGGGCGGGGAAGGCGTGAGGGACAGGAGAAGGCAGGAGGGCGGGGGAAAGTGAGGGACAGGAGGAGGCAGTGGCGGGGGTGTCGTGTGAGGGGCAGGAGGAGGCAGTGGCTGGGGTGTCGGATGAGGGACAGGAGGAGGCAGTGGCGAGGGTGGCGTGGGGAAGAGGCAGGTGGGGGGTGTCGGAGGGACAGGAGGAGGCAGTGGCGGGATGTCGTGCGAGGGACAGGAGGAGGTGGCGGGGTGTCGTTTAAGGGACAGGAGGAGGCAGTGGCGAGGGGGTGGCGTGACGAGGGAAGAGGAGGTGGCGGGGCAGTCGTGCGAGGGACAGGAGGAGGCAGTGGCGGGGGTGTTGCGAGGGACAGGAGAAGAGGCAGTGGCGGGGTGGCGTGAGGGACAGGAGGAGGCAGTGGCGGGGGGTGTCCGTGTGAGGGACAGGAGGAGGCAGTGGCGGGGTGTCGGGAGAGGGACAGGAGGAGGCAGTGGCGGGTGTCGTGCGAGGGACAGGAGGAGGAAGTGGCGGGGGTGTCGTGTGAGGGACAGGAGGAGGCAGTGGCGGGGGTGTCGTGCGACGGAAAGGAGGAGGCAGTGGCGTGGGTGTCGTGCGACGGAAAGGAGGAGGCAGTGGCGTGGGTGGCTTGCGACGGAAAGGAGGAGGCGGTGTCGGGGGTGTCGTGCGACGGAAAGGAGGAGGCAGTGGTGGGGGTGTCGTGCGAGGGACAGGAGGAGGCAGTGGCGGGGTGCGTGAGGGACAGGAGGAGGCAGTGGTGGGGTGTCGTGCGAGGGACAGGAGGAGATGGCGGGGTGTCGTGGAGGGGACAGGAGGAGGCAGTGGCGGGGTGTGTCGTGAGGGACAGGAGGAGGCAGGCGGGGGAAGTCGTTCGAGGGACAGGAAGAGACAGTGACGGGGTGGCGTGAGGGACAGAAGGAGGAAGTGGCGGGGGTGTCGTGTGAGGGACAGGAGTAGGCAGTGGCGGTGGTGTCGTGCGAGGGACAGGAGGAGGCAGTGGCGGGGGTGTCGTGCGAGGGACAGGAGGAGGCAGTGGCGGGGGTGTCGTACGAGAGACAGGAGGAGGCAGTGGGGGGGGTGTCGTGCGACGGAAAGGAGGAGGCAGTGGCGGGGGTGTCAAAGGACGGAAAGGAGGAGGTAGTGGCGTGGGTGTGCGACGGAAAGGAGGAGGCAGTGGGGGGTGGCAAAGTGACGGAAAGGAGGCGGTGGCGGGGGTGTCGTGCGACGGAAAGGAGGAGGCAGTGGTGGGGGTGTCGTGCGACGGAAAGGAGGAGGCAGTGGCGGGGGTGTCGTGTGAAGGACAGGAGGAGGCGGGGGTGTCGTGCGAGGGACAGGAGGAGGCAGTGGCGGTGGTGTCGTTCGAGGGACAGGAGGAGGCAGAGGCGGGGGTGGCGTGCGAGGGACAGGAGAAGGCAGTGGCGGGGGTGTCGTGCGAGGGACAGGAGGAGGCAGTGGCGGGGGTGTCGTGCGACGGACAGGAGGAGGCAGTGGCGGGGGTGTCTTGCGAGGGACAGGAGGAGGCAGTGGCGGGGGTGGCGTGCGAGGGACAGGAGGAGGCAGTGGGTGGGGGTGTCGTGAGGGACAGGAGGAGGCAGTGGCGGGGGTGTCGTGCGAGGGAAAGGAGGAGGCAGTGGCGGGGGTGTCGTGCGACGGAAAGGAGGAGGCAGTGGCGGGGGTGGCGTGCGACGGAAAGGAGGAGGCAGTGGCGAGGGTGTCGTGCGACGGAAAGGAGGAGGCAGTGACGGGGGTCGTGCGAAAGGAGGCAGGGGCGGGGGGTGTCGTGCGACGGAAAGGAGGCAGTGGTGGGGATGTCGTGCGACGGAAAGGAGGAGGCAGTGGCGGGGGTGTCGTGCGACGGAAAGGAGGAGGCAGTGGCGGGGGTGTCGTGCGACGGAAAGGAGGAGGCAGTGGCGGGGGTGTCGTGCGACGGAAAGGAGGAGGCAGTGGCGGGGGTGTCGTGCGACGGAAAGGAGGAGGCAGTGGCGGGGGTGTCGTGCGAGGGACAGGAGGAGGCAGTGGCGGGGGTGTCGTGCGAGGGACAGGAGGAGGCAGTGGTGGGGGTGTCGTGCGACGGAAAGGAGGAGGCAGTGGTGGGGGTGTCGTGCGAGGGACAGGAGGAGGCAGTGGCGAAGGTGTCGTGCGACGGAAAGAAGGAGGCAGTGGCGGGGGTGTCGTGCGAGGGACAGGAGGAGGCAGTGGTGGGGGTGTCGTGCGACGGAAAGGAGGAGGCAGTGGCGGGGGTTTCGTGCGAGGGACAGGAGGAGGCAGTGGCGGGGGTGTCGTGCGAGGGACAGGAGGAGGATGTGGCGGGTGTGGCGTGCGACGGAAAGGAGGAGGCAGTTGCGGGGGTGACGTGCGACGGAAAGGAGGAAGCGGTGGCGGGGGTGTCGTGCGACGGTAAGGAGGAGGCGGTGGCAGGGGTGACGTGTGACGGAAAGGAGGAGGCGGTGGCGAGGGTGACGTGCGACGGAAAGGAGGAGGCGGTGGTGGGGGTGGCGTGCGAGGGACAGGAGGAGGCGGTGGCGGGGTTGAGTTGCGAGGGAAAGGAGGAGGCGGTGGTGGGGGTGGCGTGCGACGGAAAGGAGGAGGCAGTGGCGGGGGTGGATTGCGACGGAAAGGAGGAGGCAGTGGTGGGTGTGGCGTGCGACGGAAAGGAGGAGGCAGTGGCGGGGGTGTCGTGCGAGGGACAGGAGGAGGCAGTGGCGGGGGTGTCGTTCGAGGGACAGGAGGAGGCAGTGGCGGGGGTGTCGTGCGAGGGACAGGAGGAGGCAGTGGCGGGGGTGTCGTGCGACGGAAAGGAGGAGGCAGTGGCGGGGGTGTCGTGCGAGGGACAGGAGGAGGCAGTGGCGGGGGTGGCGTGCGACGGAAAGGAGGAGGCAGTGGCGGGGGTGTCGTGCGACGGAAAGGAGGAGGCAGTGGCGGGGGTGTCGTGCGAGGGAAAGGAGGAGGCAGTGGTGGGGGTGTCCTGCGACGGAAAGGAGGAGGCAGTGGCAGGGGTGTCGTGCGACGGAAAGGAGGAGGCAGTGGCGGGGGTGTCGTTCGACGCAAAGGAGGAGGCGGTGGCGGGGGTGTCGTTCGAGGGCCAGGAGGAGGCAGTGGCGGGATTGTCGTGCGAGGGACAGGAGGAGGCAGTGGCGGGGGTGTCGTGCGAGGGACATTAGGAGGCAGTGGCGGGGGTGTCGTGCGAGGGACAGGAGGAGACAGTGGCGGGGGTGGCGTGCGACGGAAAGGTGGAGGCAGTGGCGGGGGTGTCGTGCGAGGGACAGGAGGAGGCAGTGGCGGGGGTGTCGTGTAAGGGACAAGAGGAGGCAGTGGCGGGGATGTCGTGCGAGAGACAGGAGGAGGCAGTGGCGGGGGTGTCGTGCGAGAGACAGGAGGAGGCAGTGGCGGGGGTGTCGTGCGACGGAAAGGAGGAGGCAGTGGTGGGGGTGTCGTATGACGGAAAGGAGGAGGCAGTGGCGGGGGTGTCGTGTGAGGGACAGGAGGAGGCAGTGGCGGGGGTGTCGTGCGAGGGACAGGAGGAGGCAGTGGCGGTGGTGTCGTTCGAGGGACAGGAGGAGGCAGAGGCGGGGGTGGCGTGCGAGGGACATGAGAAGGCAGTGGCGGGGGTGTCGTGCGACGGAAAGGAGGAGGCAGTGGTGGGGGTGTCGTGCGACGGAAAGGAGGAGGCAGTGGCGGGGGTGTCGTGTGAGGGACAGGAGGAATCAGTGGCGGGGGTGTCGTGCGAGGGACAGGAGGAGGCAGTGGCGGTGGTGTCGTTCGAGGGACAGGAGGAGGCAGAGGCGGGGTTGGCGTGCGAGGGACAGGAGAAGGCAGTGGCGGGGGTGTCGTTCGAGGGACAGGAGGAGGCAGTGGCGGGGATGTCGTGTGAAGGACAGGATGAGGCAGTGGCGGGGGTGTCGTGCGACGGAAAGGAGGAGGCAGTGGCGGGGGTGTCGTGCGACGGAAAGGAGGAGGCAGTGGCGGGGGTGTCGTGCGACGGAAAGGAGGAGGCAGTGGTGGGGATGTCGTGCGACGGAAAGGAGGAGGCAGTGGCTTGGGTGTCGTGCGACGGAAAGGAGGAGGCAGTGGCTTGGGTGTCGTGCGACGGAAAGGAGGAGGCAGTGGCGGGGGTGTCGTGCGACGGAAAGGAGGAGGCAGTGGCGAGGGTGTCGTGCGACGGAAAGGAGGAGGCAGTGGCGGGGGTGTCGTGCGAGGGAAAGGAGGAGGCAGTGGCGGGGGTGTCGTGCGACGGAAAGGAGGAGGCGGTGGTAAAGTGTGGGACAGGAGGAGGCAGTGGCGGGGGTGTCGTGCGAGGGACAGGAGGAGGCAGTGGCGGGGGTGTCGTGCGAGGGAAAGGAGGAGGCAGTTATGGGGGTGTCGTGCGAGGGACAGGAGGAGGCAGTGGCGGGGGTGTCGTGCGACGGACAGGAGGAGGCAGTGGCGGGGGTGTCGTTCGAGGGACAGGAAGATGCAGTGGCGGGGGTGGCGTGCGAGGGACAGGAGGAGGCAGTGGCGGGGGTGTCGTGCGAGGGACAGGAGGAGGCAGTGGCGGGGGTGGCGTGCGACGGAAAGGAGGAGGCAGCTGCGGGGGTGTTGTGTGAGGGACAGGAGGAGGAAGTTTCGGGGGTGTCGTGCGACGGAAAGGAGGAGGCAGTGGTGGGGGTGTCGTGCGACGGAAAGGAGGAGGCAGTGGCGGGGGTGTCGTGCGACGGAAAGGAGGAGGCAGTGGTGGGGGTGTCGTATGACGGAAAGGAGGAGGCAGTGGGGGGGGTGTCGTGCGACGGAAAGGAGGAGGCAGTGGCTGGGGTAAAAGCCAAGAGGGACAGGAGGAGGCAGTGGCGAGGGTGTCGTGCGAGGGACAGGAGGAGACAGTGGTGGGGGTGGCGTGCGACGGAATGGTGGAGGCAGTTTCGGGGGTTGTCGTGCGAGGGACAGGAGGAGGCAGTGGCGGAAGTGTCGTGCGAGGGACAGGAGGAGGCAGTGGCGGGGGTGTCGTTCGAGGGACAGGAAGAGGCAGTGGCGGGGGTGGCGTGCGAGGGACAGGAGGAGGCAGTGGCGGGGGTGTCGTGCGAGGGACAGGAGGAGGCAGTGGCGGGGGTGTCGTGAGAGGGACAGGAGGAGGCAGTGGCGGGGGTGTCGTGCAAGGGACAGGAGGAGGAAGTGGCGGGGGTGTCGTGCGAGGGACAGGAGGAGGCAGTGGCGGGGGTGTCGTGCGACGGAAAGGAGGAGGCAGTGGTGGGGGTGTCGTGCGACGGAAAGGAGGAGGCAGTGGCGGGGGTGTCGTGCGACGGAAAGGAGGAGGCAGTGGCGGGGGTGGCTTGCGACGGAAAGGAGGAGGCAGTGGTGGGGGTGTCGTGCGACGGAAAGGAGGAGGCAGTGGCGGGGGTGTCGTGTGAGGGACAGGAGGAGGCAGTGGCGGGGGTGTCGTGCGAGGGACAGGAGGAGGAAGTGGCGGGGGTGTCGTGTGAGGGACAGGCGGAGGCAGTGGCGGGGGTGTCGTGCGAGGGACAGGAGGAGGCAGTGGCGGGGGTGTCGTGCGAGGGACAGGAGGAGGCAGTGGCGGGGGTGGCGTGCGACGGAAAGGAGGAGGCAGTGGCGGGGGTGTCGTGCGAGGGACAGGAGGAGGCAGTGGCGGGGGTGTCGTGCGACGGAAAGGAGGAGGCAGTGGTGGGGGTGTCGTGCGACGGAAAGGAGGGGAGGTGGCGGGGGGTGTCAAAGGACGGAAAGGAGGAGGCAGTGGCGGGGGTGGCTTGCGACGGAAAGGAGGAGGCGGTGGCGGGGGTGTCGTGCGACGGAAAGGAGGAGGCAGTGGTGGGGGTGTCGTGCGACGGAAAGGAGGAGGCAGTGGCGGGGGTGTCGTGTGAGGGACAGGAGGAGGCAGTGGCGGGGGTGTCGTGCGAGGGACAGGAGGAAGCAGTGGCGGTGGTGTCGTTCGAGGGACAGGAGGAGGCAGAGGCGGGGGTGGCGTGCGAGGGACAGGAGAAGGCAGTGGCGGGGGTGGCGTGTGAGGGACAGGAGGAGGCAGTGGCAGGGGTGTCGTGCGAAGAACAGGAGGAGGCAGTGGCGGGGGTGTCGTTCGAGGGACAGGAGGAGGCAGTGGCGGGGGTGGCGTGCGAGGGACAAGAGGAGGCAGTGGCGGGGGTGGCGTGCGAGGGACAGGAGGAGGCAGTGGCGGGGGTGTCTGGCGACGGAAAGGAGGAGACAGTGGCAGGGGTGGCGTGCGAGGGACAGGAGGAGGCAGTGGCGGGGGTGTCGTGCGAGGGACAGGAGGAGGCAGTGGCGGGGGTGTCGTGCGAGGGACAGGAGGAGGCAGTGGCGGGGGTGTCGTGCGAGGGACAGGAGGAGGCAGTGGCGGGGGTGGCGACGGAAAGGAGGAGGCAGTGGCGGGGTGTCGTGAGGGACAGGAGGAGGCAGTGGCGGGGGTGTCATTCGAGGAACAGGAGGAGGCAGTGGCGGGGGTGTCGTGAGAGGGACAGGAGGAGGCAGTGGCGGGGGTGTCGTGCAAGGGACAGGAGGAGGAAGTGGCGGGGGTGTCGTGCGAGGGACAGGAGGAGGCAGTGGCGGGGGTGTCGTGCGACGGAAAGGAGGAGGCAGTGGTGGGGGTGTCGTGCGACGGAAAGGAGGAGGCAGTGGCGGGGGTGTCGTGCGACGGAAAGGAGGAGGCAGTGGTGGGGGTGTCGTGCGACGGAAAGGAGGAGGCAGTGGTGGGGGTGTCGTGCGACGGAAAGGAGGAGGCAGTGGCGGGGGTGTCGTGTGAGGGACAGGAGGAGGCAGTGGCGGGGGTGTCGTGCGAGGGACAGGAGGAGGCAGTGGCGGGGGTGTCGTGCGAGGGACAGGAGGAGGCAGTGGCGGGGGTGTCGTGTGAGGGACAGGAGGAGGCAGTGGCGGGGGTGTCGTGCGAGGGACAGGAGGAGGCAGTGGCGGGGGTGTCGTTCGAGGGACAGGAAGAGACAGTGACGGGGGTGGCGTGCGAGGGACAGAAGGAGGAAGTTGGCGGGGGTGTCGTGCGAGGGACAGGAGGAGGAGGTGGCGGGGGTGTCGTGTGAGGGACAGGCGGAGGCAGTGGCGGGGGTGTCGTGCGAGGGACAGGAGGAGGCAGTGGCGGGGGTGTCGTGCGAGGGACAGGAGGAGACAGTGGCGGGGGTGGCGTGCGACGGAAAGGAGGAGGCAGTGGCGGGGGGTGACAGGAGGAGACAGACGGAAAGGAGGAGGCAGTGGCGGGGGTGTCGTGCGACGGAAAGGAGGAGGCAGTGGCGGGGGTGTCGTGCGACGGAAAGGAGGAGGCAGTGGCGGGGGTGGCTTGCGACGGAAAGGAGGAGGCGGTGGCGGGGGTGTCGTGCGACGGAAAGGAGGAGGCAGAGGTGGGAGTGTCGTGCGACGGAAAGGAGGAGGCAGTGGCGGGGGTGTCGTGTGAGGGACAGGAGGAGGCAGTGCCGGGGGTGTCGTGCGAGGGACAGGAGGAAGCAGTGGCGGTGGTGTCGTTCGAGGGACAGGAGGAGGCAGAGGCGGGGGTGGCGTGCGAGGGACAGGAGAAGGCAGTGGCGGGGGTGGCGTGTGAGGGACAGGAGGAGGCAGTGGCAGGGGTGTCGTGCGAAGGACAGGAGGAGGCAGTGGCGGGGGTGTCGTTCGAGGGACAGGAGGAGGCAGTGGCGGGGGTGGCGTGCGAGGGACAGGAGGAGGCAGTGGCGGGGGTGGCGTGCGAGGGACAGGAGGAGGCAGTGGCGGGGGTGTCTGGCGACGGAAAGGAGGAGACAGTGGCAGGGGTGGCGTGCGACGAAAAGGTGGAGGCATTGGCGGGGGTGACGTGCGACGGAAAGGAGGAGGCAGTGGCGGGGGTGTCGTGCGACGGAAAGGAGGAGGCAGTGGCGGGGGTGTCGTGCGACGGAAAGGAGGAGGCAGTGGCGGGAAAGGTGGGAGGTGGCGGGGTGTTGTCGGGCGACGGAAAGGAGGAGGCAGTGGCGGGGTTGTCGTGCGACGGAAAGGAGGAGGCAGTGGGGGGGGTGTCGTGCGACGGAAAGGAGGAGGCAGTGGCGGGGGTGTCGTGCGACGGACAGGAGGAGGCAGTGGCGGGGGTGTCGTGCGAGGGACAGGAGGAGGCAATGGCGGGGGTGTCGTGCGAGGGACAGGAGGAGGCAGTGGCGAAGGTGTCGTGCGACGGAAAGGAGCAGGCAGTGGCGGGGGTTTCGTGCGAGGGACAGGAGGAGGCAGTGGCGGGGGTGTCGTGCGAGGGACAGGAGGAAGCAGTGGTGGGGGTGTCGTGCGACGGAAAGGAGGAGGCAGTGGTGGGGGTGTCGTGCGAGGGACAGGAGGAGGCAGTGGCGGGGGTGAGGTGCGACGGAAAGGAGGAGGCAGTGGCGAGGGTGTCGTGAGGGACAGGGAGGAGGCAGGAGCAAAGGTGTCAGTGATGGAAAGGAGGAGGCAGTGGCGGGGGTTTCGTGCGAGGGACAGGAGGAGGCAGTGGCGGGGGTGTCGTGCGAGGGACAGGAGGAGGATGTGGCGGGTGTGGCGTGCGACGGAAAGGAGGAGGCAGTTGCGGGGGTGACGTGCGACGGAAAGGAGGAAGCGGTGGCGGGGGTGTCGTGCGACGGTAAGGAGGAGGCGGTGGCAGGGGTGACGTGTGACGGAAAGGAGGAGCCGGTGGCGAGGGTGACGTGCGACGGAAAAGAGGAGGCGGTGGTGGGGGTGGCGTGCGAGGGACAGGAGGAGGCGGTGGCGGGGCTGAGTTGCGAGGGAAAGGAGGAGGGGGTGGTGGGGGTGGCGTGCGACGGAAAGGAGGAGGCAGTGGCAGGGGTGGATTGCGACGGAAAGGAGGAGGCAGTGGTGGGTGTGGCGTGCGACGGAAAGGAGGAGGCAGTGGCGGGGGTGTCGTGCGAGGGACAGGAGGAGGCAGTGGTGGGGGTGTCGTGTGAGGGACAGGCGGAGGCAGTGGCGGGGGTGTCGTGCGAGGGACAGGAGGAGGCAGTGGCGGGGGTGTCGTGCGAGGGACAGGAGGAGGAAGTGGCGGGGTGGCGTGCGACGGAAAGGAGGAGGCAGTGGCGGTGGTGTCGTTCGAGGGACAGGAGGAGGCAGAGGGGGGTGTGCGAGGGACAGGGAGGAGGTAGTGGTGGGGGGTGTCGTGCGACGGAAAGGAGTAGGCAGGTGGGGTGTGTGCGACGGAAAGTGAGAGAGGTGGCGAGGGGTGTCGTGACGGAAGGAGGCAAGAGGGGTGTCGCGACGAAAGCAGAGGCAGTGGCGGGATGTCGTGCGAGGGAAAGAGGAGGCAGTGGTGGGGGTGTCTGACGGAAAGGAGGCAGTGGTGGGGGTGTCGTGCGACGGAAAGGAGGAGGCAGTGGTGGGGGTGTCGTGCGACGGAAAGGAGGAGGCGGTGGCGGGGGTGTCGTGCGAGGGACAGGAGGAGGCAGTGGCGGGGGTGTCGTGCGAGGGACAGGAGGAGGCAGTGGCGGGGGTGTCGTGCGAGGGACATTAGGAGGCAGTGGCTGCGGTGTCGTGCGAGGAACAGGAGGAGACAGTGGCGGGGGTGGCGTGCGACGGAAAGGTGGAGGCAGTGGCGGGGTGGCTTGCGAGGGACAGGAGGAGGCAGTGGGGGTGTCGTAAGACGGACACGAGGAGGCCGTGGCGGGGATGTCGTGCGAGAGACAGGAGGAGGCAGTGGCGGGGGTGTCGTGCGAGAGACAGGAGGAGGCAGTGGCGGGGGTGTCGTGCGACGGAAAGGAGGAGGCAGTGGTGGGGGTGTCGTGCGACGGAAAGGAGGAGGCAGTGGCGGGGGTGTCGTGTGAAGGACAGGAGGAGGCAGTGGCGGGGGTGTCGTGCGAGGGACAGGAGGAGGCAGTGGCGGTGGTGTCGTTCGAGGGACAGGAGGAGGCAGAGGCGGGGGTGGCGTGCGAGGGACAGGAGAAGGCAGTGGCGGGGGTGTCGTGCGACGGAAAGGAGGAGGCAGTGGTGGGGGTGTCGTGCGACGGAAAGGAGGAGGCAGTGGCGGGGGTGTCGTGTGAGGGACAGGAGGAGGCAGTGGCGGGGGTGTCGTGCGACGGACAGGAGGAGGTGGTAGTGGTGTTGCCTGAGGGACAGGAGGAGGCAGAGTGGGGCAAGTGAGGGAAAGGAGAAGGCAGTGGTGGGTGTCGTGTGAAGGACAGGAGGAGGCAGTGGCGGGGATGTCGTGTGAAGGACAGGATGAGGCAGTGGCGGGGGTGTCGTGCGAGGGACAGGAGAAGGAGCAGTGGCGGGTGTAAAGCCGTGAGGGACAGGAGGAGGTAGTGGCGGGGGTTACGTGCGACGGAAAGGAGGAGGCAGGGTGGGGATGTCGTGCGACTTGAAAGAAAGGAGGGAGGCAGTGGGTTGCGTGTCGTGCGAGGGAAAGGAGGAGGCAGTGGCGGGGGTAACGTGCGACGGAAAGGAGGAGGCAGTGGTGGGGAAGTGTAGCCTGGTGACTGAAAGGAGGAGGTAGGCGAGGGGTAAGCCGTGCAAAGGACGGAAAGGGAGGAGGCAGCAGATGGGGTGTGAAAATGCGAGGGAAAGGAGGAGGCAGTGGTGGGGGTCGCTCTGCGACGGAAAGGAGGGGAGGTGGCAGGGGTGTCTTGAGGGACGGGAAAGGAGGAGGAGTAGTGGCGGGGGTGTCTGACGCAAAGGAGGAGGCGGTGGTGGGGTGTTGTTCGAGGACCAGGAGGAGGCAGTGGTGGGGTGTCAAAGTGAGGGACAGGTGGGAGGAGGTGGCGGGGGTGTCAGTGTGGGACAGGAGTTGGAGGCAGTGGCGGGGGAAGTCGTGCGAGGGACAGGAGGAGACAGTGGCGGGGGTGGCGACGGAAAGGGACAGTGGAGGCAGTGGTGGGGGTGTCGTGAGGGGACAGGAGGAGAGGTGGCGGGGGTGTCGTGTAAGGGACAGGAGGAGGCAGCGGGGGTGTCAAGAGAGACAGAGTAGGCAGTGGCGGGGGTGTCGTTCGGAGGGACAGGAAGCATGCAGTGGCGGGGTGGCAAGAGGGGACAGAAGGAGGCAGTGGTGGGCAGGTGGTCGTGAGGGACAGGAGGAGGCAGTGGGCGGGGTTGGCGTGCGGACGGAAAGGAGGAGGTAGCTGTGGGGTGTGTTGTGAAGGAGGACAGGTGGAGGAGTGAAGCTTGGGGTGACGGACAGGAGGAGGCAATGGCGGGGGTGTCGTGCGACGGAAAGGAGGAGGCAGTAAGTGGGGGAAAAGTCGTGTGACGGAAAGGGAGGTTGTGGCGGGGGTGGCTATGCGACAGAAAAGGAGGGAGGTGGTGGCGGGGGTGTCAAAGCGACGGAAAGGAGGAGGCAGTGGTGGGGGGTGTCAAAGTGACGTAAAGGAGGAGGCAGGGTGGGTGTCGTAAGGAGTGGAAAGGAGAGGCAGTGGCGGGGGGGTGTCAAAGAGGGACGGAAAGGGAGGAGGCAGTGGCGGGGGTTTCGTGCGAGGGACAGGAGGAGACAGTGGTGGGGGTGGCGTGCGACGGAATGGTGGAGGCAGTTTCGGGGGTTGTCGTGCGAGGGACAGGAGGAGGCAGTGGCGGAAGTGTCGTGCGAGGAGGACAGGGAGGAGGTGCGGTGGGGTAAGTCGTTCGAGGGGACAGGAAGTAGTGCAGTGGGGTGGCGTGCGAGGGACAGGAGGAGGCAGTGGCGGGGTGTCATGCGTGAGGGACAGGAGAGGCAGTGGCGGGGTGTGAGGGGACAGAGGAGGCAGTGGTGGGGTAAGCGCAAGGGCGGGTGTGGGAGGGAGGAAGTGGGGGTGTCGTGAGGGGACAGTGAGGGAGGTAGTGGTGGGGTGTCGCGACTGAAAGGAGGGAGGCAGTGGTGGGGTGTCAAAGGGACAAAGGAGGAGGCAGCCTGGGGGTGTCGTGAATGGAAAGGAGGGGAGGCAGGGAGGGGTGGCTTGTGATGGAGGGACAGGAGGAGGGTGGCAGGGGAAGTCGTGTGGTGGGGGTGACGGAAAGGAGTCGGCTGAGGCAGTGGTGGGGGGTTGTCAGGTGAGGAAAGGAGGAGGCAGTGGTTGTCGTGGAGGGACAGGAGGGAGGTGGTGGCGGGGGTGTGCAGTGAGGGGACAGGAGGAGGCAGTGGTGGGGGGTGTCGTTCAAGGGAGGAGGACAGCAGTGGTGGGGGAAGCCGGAGGACAGAGTGGCGGGGGTGGTGTCGTGCGAGGGAGGAGGTAGGTGAGTGTGGGTGGGTTGCAAGAGGACAGGAGGAGGCAGTGGCGGGGGTGTCGTGCGAGGGACAGGAGGAGGAAGTGGCGGGGGTGGCGTGTGACGGAAAGGAGGAGGCAGTGGCGGGGGTGTCGTGCGACGGAAAGGAGGAGGCAGGTGGTGGGGTGGGGTGCGTGACGGAAAGCGAGGAGGCAGAAGGTGGGTAAGCCAAAGTGCGGAAAGGAGTGGTAGGGTGGCGGGGGGTGTCGTGCGACGGAAAGGAAGGGAGGCAGTGGGGTGGTTATGACGGAAAGGGAGGGGAGGCGGTGGTGGGGTGTGGCGCGACGGAAAGGGAGAGAGGCAGAGGCGGTGGGAGGTCAAGTCGCGACGAAAAGGAGGGAGGCAGTGGCAGGCGTAGTCGTGAGGCGATTGGTATGGAGGAGGCAGTGCTGGGGGTAAGTCGTGCGTGACGGACAGGAGGAGGCGGTGGTGGAAGCCGTTCGACGGACAGGAGGAGGCAGGTGCGAGTGGGTGGGGTGACAGAGACAGAGGCAGGCAGGTGGTGGGTATGGCGAGGGAGGGCAGGAGGAGGCAGTGGCAGGGGTAAGCAAGGGGAGAGGAGGAGGAGGTAGGCGGGGTGTTGCCTGAGGATTTGACAGAGGGAGGGAGGCAGGAGGTGGGGTATTTGGTGAGGGATGGGGTGAGGAGGCAGTGGGGGTGGCGTGCGAGGGGACAGGAGGAGGCAGTGGCGGGGGTGTTCGTGACGGAAAGGGAGGACAGGCAGTAGGGGTGGCGTGACGAAAGGATTATGAGGAGGCATTGTGGGTGTGGTGTGACAGAGGAACAGGAGGAGGCAGTGGAGGGGGTACAAGACGGAAAGGAGGAGGTAGTGGCGGGGGTGTCGTAAAGGACGGAAAGGAGGAGGTGCGTGGGCGTCGCGTGACGGAAAGGAGGAGACATTGGGGTGGCGGGGGTGTCGTGACGAAAGGAGGAGGCAGTGGCGGTGGTGTGCGACGGAAAGGAGGAGGCAGATTGGCGAGACTGTCGCGACGGAAAGGGAGTGAGGCAGTGGCGGGGGTGTCGCGACGGAAAGGAGGAGGCAGTGGCGGGGTGTGCGACGGAAAGGAGGCAGGCAGTGGCGGGGGTTTCGTGCTAAGGAAAGGAGTGGAGGCAGGGTGGGGTGTCAAACGGACAGTGCTGGGAGTATAGGGGCGGGGGTGTCGTGCGACGGATGGGGAGGAGGTAGTGGTGAAGGTGTCGCGACGAAAGGAGCAGGTAGTGGTGGGGGTGTGTGAGGGACAGAGGAGGCAGTGGCGGGGGTGTCGTGCAAGAGGGACAGGAGGAGGCAGGGGGAAAGCGAGGGAAAGACAGGAGGAGAGGCAGTGGCTGGGGTAAGTCGTGCGAGGGACAGGAGGATGACAGTAGTGGAAGGTAGGTAAAGGTGACGGAAAGAAGGAGGCAGTGGTGGGGTGTCAAGGAGGGACAGGAGGAGGCAGTGGCGAAAGGTGTCGTGCGACGGAACAGGAGGAGGTAGGAGTGGCGGGATGTCAAAGCGAGGGACAGGAGTGAGGCAGGGAGTGGGTGTCGTGCGACGGAAAGGAGACAGAGGCAGTGGTAAAGTGTCGTGAGGGGACAGGAGGAGGCAGTGGCGGGGTGTCAAATGTATGACTGAAAGGAGGAGGAGTGGTGGGGGCGAGGGAAAGGAGGAGGCAGGTAGTGGTGGAAGCGACGGAAAGGAGGAGGCAGTGGCGGGGGGTGTTGGTGACGGAAAGTGGGAGGAGGTGCAGTGGCGGGGTGTCGGCAAGAGCGACATGGAAAGGCAGGAGGAAGTGACGGCGCGAGAGGCAGGGTGGAGTGTCGTGCGACGGAAAGGGAGGAGGCAGCAGGTTAAGCCGTGAGGGACAGGAGAATCAGTGTGGAGTGTGTGTCAAGAGGAACAGAGAGGCAGGAGGGGTTGCTCTGAGGGAGGGAGAGGCAGAGGGGTTGGCGGGCAGAGGGACAGAGAAGGGTCGTGGGTGTGAGGGACAGAGGAGTGCAAGTGAGGGATGGGAGGAAGCAGGCGGTGTTGCCTGAGGGACAGGAGGAGGAGGGGTGGCGTGTGAGGGACAGGAAGGCAGTGGTGGGGTGGCGTGTGGGACAGAGGAGGCAGTGGCAGGGTGTCGCGAACACTGGGTGGAGGGAGGCAGTGGCGGGGTGTCGTGGAGGGACAGGAGGAGGCAGTGGTGGGGTGGTGATTTGACAAGAGTGAGGCAGTGGTGGGGGTAAGGCGTGGGTGAGGGATGTGGGAGGAGGCAGTGGAGGGGTGCTCAAGCGACGGAAAGGAGGAGGCAGTGGTAGGGGATGTCAGGTGACGTGAAAAGGTGGAGGCATTATGGGAATGTGCAGTGACGGAAAGGGAGGGAGGTAGGGGTGGGGAAGTCAAAGTGACGGGAAAGGAGGAGGCAGGTGGAAAAGTCGCGACGGAAAGGAGGAGGCAGTGGTGGGGTACAAGACAGAAAGGAGGAGGCAGTGGCGGGGAAGTCGCGCGACTGAGCGAGGAGGCAGGCGGGGGGTGTCAAATGTGTGACGAAAGGGAGGAGGTGCGGTGTGTCGGGTTCTGCGACGGAAAGGAGGAGGCAGTGGCTGGGGTGTCGTTGCGGACGGAAAGTGAGGAGGTAGTGGGGGGTGTCGTGCGACGTGACGTAAAGGAGGAGGCAGTGGGGGAAGCTGCTCGTGCTAGACCAGGAGGAGGCAGTGGCGGGGTGTCAGCAGTGTGGGACAGGGAGGAGGCAATGGCGGGGGTGTCGTGAGGGACAGGAGGAGTAGTGGCGTGAAGGTGTCAAAGATGGAAAGGGAGGGAGGCAGTGGTGGGGGTTTCTGGCGTGCGAGATGGACAGGAGGGAGGCAGGGGTGGGGCTGTCGTGAGGGACAGGGAGGAAGCAGTGGTGGGGGAAATGGTGACGGAAAGGAGGAGGCAGTGGTGGGGGAAAAGGTCGCGAGGGACAGGAGGAGGCAGTGGTGAAGGTGTCGTGCGACGGAGAAGGAGGCAGTGGCGGGGGGGAAGCGAGGACAGGAGAGGCAGTGGCGAAGGTAAGCGTGACGAAAGAGGAGGCAGTGGGGTTTGTGGGCAAGAGGACAGAGAGGCAGTATGGGGGCAAGGGAAGAGGACAGGAGGAGGATGTGGCGGGTGTGGTGACGGAAAGGAGGAGGCACATGGGGGTGACGTGACGGAAAGGAGGAAGTGGTGGCGGGGGTAAGTCAAAGTGACGGTAAGGAGGAGGCGGTGGCAGGGGTGACGTGACGGAAAGGGGAGGCAGGCGAGGGGACGTGCGACGGAAAGGAGGAGGCGGTGGTGGGGGTGGCGTGCGAGGGACAGGAGGAGGCGGTGGCGGGGGTGACGTGCGACGGAAAGGAGGAGGCAGTGGGGGGGGTGGCGGTGACGGAAAGGAGGGAGTGGCAGTGGTGGGTGGTGCAAGATGGAAAGGGAGGAGGGAGTGGCGGGGGTGTGCGAGGGATGAGAGGCAGTGGTGGGGTGTCGTGTGAGGGACAGGCGGAGGCAGAAGGGGTGTCGTGTGAGGGACAGGAGGAGGCAGTGGTGGGGAGCAAGAGGGACAGAGGAGGAAGTGAGTGTGGGGTGGCGGGTGGATGAAAGGAGGGAGGCAGGCGGGGTGTCGTGAGGACAGGAGGAGGCAGGGAGGGGGGGTGTCGTGACGGAAAGGAGGAGGCAGTGGCGGTGGTGTCGCGCGGAGGACAGTATTTTCATACACAAATTTAAATTATTTTTGTGAATTTTTATATATACTTTTATACAAATTTACGTTATGTTATGTGTATTTTGTCTATTTATTTCTTCATGCAAATAATTCTCTTTTATTGGTATCATGTTTATTTTATTTGATAATGAATTTACATTATTTTATGTGTATTTTGTATATTTTTACCTGTATTACATCATGTTATGTGTATTTTGTATGTATATCTTATCTCAAATCTCTACGTTATTTTATGTGTTTTTTTATTATATATTTTCATACAAATTTACATTATTTGATGTGTATTTGTTTATGTATTTAATACAAATTTACTCTAATTTTACAGTATTTTGTATACTATTTCATACAAATCTAATTTATTTTTATCTTTTTGGTATTTTGTAATTTATTTTGATACGTATTTACATTATTATATGTATTGTATATATTTTGTATACGTATCTAAAAATTTTATGTGAATTTTGTTTATATATTTTTTACATAAATTTATGTTATTTTATGTATTGTTTAAATATTTTCATACAAATTTAACTTACTTTTGTGCATTTTTATATATAGTTTAATACAAATTTACGTTAATTTATATGTATTTTGTATATTTATTTTCATACAAATACAATATCTTTTATTGGTATTTTGTTTATTTATTTTCATACGAATTCTGTTAATATTTTTATGTGTGTTTTATATATATTTTTATACGTATTACATCATTATATGTGTATTTTGGTACATATTTTATTCAAATTTCATCTTTATTTTGCGTGAATTTGTTTTATATTTTCATTCAAATTTTACATTATTTGATGTGTATTTTGCTTATGTATTTCAATACAAATTTACCTAATTTGCTAAAATATGAATATCTATTTTCATAAAATTTAAATAATTTTTGTGTTTGTGGCATATATCTTTATACAAATTTTGGTTATTTTTGAGTATTTATATCTATTTTCTCCACAACACATTCATTTACTGTACTCTTGTTCATTTATTTTGATACGAATTTACATTGTTTTCACGTATATTGTAAATATATTTTTATACTATTTAAGGTTCTTTATGTATTTTGTATATATATTTCATAGAAATTTACGTTATTTTATGTGGAGCTCATATATATATATATATATATATATATATATATATATATATATATATATATATATATATATATATATATATATATATATATATACATATATATATATATATATCGTGGGTTTTTGTATATTATTTCATACAACTTTATTACTTTAAACGTATTTTGTATACATATCTTTTAAAGAAACATAATGCTATTTTATGAGTATTCGTCTTTTCAATATGTAACAACTTATAGCTTACCTTTATTGATATTTTTATTTATCTTGATACGATTTTACATTATTCAATGAGTATTTTGTATATATATTTTTGCATATTTACATTATTTATGGATATTTTGTATATATATTTTGACACAGATTTACGTTATTTTATGTGTATTTATATATTTGAGACAAATTTACAATATTATAATTATTTTGTATATATATTTCAAAAACAGATTTACCTAATTTTATGTTTATTTTGTATATCTGTCATGTACAAATTTAAATTATTTTTCTGTATTTTGTATGATTTTAATATAAATTGTAGTTATGTTATGTGTATTTTGCAAATTTATTTTTCATTATTTTATATTTTTTATTGTTTTTTGCTGATTTTTTGCATGATTTTACATTATTTTATGTGTACTTCTTTATATTTATTTTATAAGTATTTACACTTATTTAATGTTTAATTTGAATATATATTTTTAAACAAATTTCTTGTTATTTAATGTTATATATTTTAATTAAAAATTTACATTATTTTATGCATTTTGTATATATATTCTTTATCGCAAATTTCATCTTTATTTTACGTTGCCTATTCTTTGTATATTCATTTTCATTCAAACTTAAATTAATTGGATGTTTATATGTTTATTAGCATTTAAGTTATTTTATGTGTATTTTGTATATATATTTTCATGCAAAATTACATTATTTTACTGGTATTTTGTTTATTTATTTCACGAATTTGATACTTCATGTGTATTTTGTATACGTATTTTTATACGCATTTACATTATTGGATGTGTGTTTTTGTATATATATGAGCAGAAATTTACTTATTTCATGTGCATTTGTGTTCTTTTCTTCAACAAATTTACATTATTTTTATGAGTATTGAGTATTAAAGCCATAAATTTGTTTCATTTTTTCGTGTATTTTGTATATTTCACACATTTAAAATTATTTTATGTGCATTTTGCGTACATATATTTTTATAGAAATTTGTTATTTTATATGTATTGTGTATATATTTCTTTCACACAAATTTACATTATTTTGATTCTGTGTTTTGTTTATTTATTCTGATAGAAATTACATTATTATATGTTTATCTTGTATATATTTTGTATACGTATTTACATTATTTAATGTGCATTTTGTTTATATAATTTTATACAAATTTGATGTTATTTTATGTATTTGTTTCAACATTTTGATACTAATTTATATTATTTTTATGTATTTTTATATATATTTCAATACAAATTTAGCTTATTTTATGTGTACTTTGGTATATTTGTTTTCATACAAACTTAAATTCATTTTTTGTGCATTTTGTATATAGTTTATGCACAAGTTGACGTTATTTTCGGTAGTATTTTGGTATATTTATTTCGCACACAATACACATTCCTTATTGGTATTTTTGTTTATTTATTTTGACAATGAATTTACATTTTTATGAGTATTTTGTATATATTTTTATCGTGTATTTACATCATTTTATGTAAGTATTTATGCATATGTATTTTTTTAATTTACGTTATTTTATGTGTATTCGTTTATATATTTTGAAACAAATTTCTACATTGCTTTTGTGTTTTTTGCATATCTATTTGAATACAATCTCACTCTTATTGTATGTGCATTTTGTATATTTATTTTTTAATACAGAAATTAACTATTTTATATATATATATATATATATATATATATATATATATATATATATATATATATATATATATATATATATATATATATATATATATATATATAATTTTTTTCAAATATGTTTTATTGGTATTTTTGCATCTTTATTTTCATACAAATTTCAATTATTTTATTGATATAATTTGTATTTTTTTTGTTACGATTTTAAATTATTTTATGTGTAATTTATATATATTTTATACATATTTACATTATTTAATGAGTATTTTGTATATAGTATTTTATACAAATTTATTTTATTTTATATGCATTTGCTTATTTTTTTTTGTTATTATTTCATATTAATTTATGTTATTTTATATTTATTTTGTAGCAGGTATTGAATATAAATTCCTAATTTTATGTGTATTTTGATGGCGGTCGAACTGGTAAATCAGTCTGGGCCCACATTCACCGCGTGTGATGGACGACGCGGGTTCGAACCTGACGCTACCACTCGGATTTTTTCAGTCACCGCCGAGTGGCTTAAAACCACCCACATGCCGTCCTGCAGTCCACCCATCAACCCGGACTCTAGAGGAAGCCGTCCAAGCGAATCAAGAACGAGTTCTGGGGGCAGCATGAACCAATGCAAGATGGCGCCACTATAAACACTGCCTGCACCAGAACGGGCTGGGCTGACCATCAGGCTCCACCTGAAGAAGCCTTTAATGACGATCAAACCCCACTAGGAAGATGCCTGATTTGGCGCAACAGGCAAATACCCAAAAAAAAAAAAATAATAATAATAAATAAATAAATAAAAAATAAAAAAAACTGAATATCTATTTTCATTCAAACTTAAATTACCTGATAGGTTTTTGATTAGTATTTTTTAGCCCCATTTACGTTATATATATATATATATATATATATATATATATATATATATATATATATATATATATATATATATATATATATATATATATATATATATATATATATATATATATATATATATATATATATATTACATTATTTAATTGGTATTTTATTTATTTATTTTGATACGATTTTACATTATTGAATGAGTATTTTGTATATATATTTTTACATATTTACATTATTTTATGGATATTTTGTAGATATATTTTGATACAAATTTACGTTATTTTATGTGTATTTGTTTATATATTTTGAGACAAATTTACAATATTATAATTTTATTTTGTATATATATTTCAAAACAGATTTACCTAATTTTATATTTATTTTGTATATCTATTGTCATACAAATTTAAATTATTTTTCTGTATTTTAGTATAGATTTTAAGATAAATTCTAGGTATGTTATGTGTATTTTTGTAAATTTATTTTCACACATTTTTATATTTTTTTATTGTTTTTTTGTTGATTTCTTTTGCTACGATTTTACATTATTTTATGTGTACTCTTTGTATATATTTTTATAAGTATTTACACTATTTAATGTTTAATTTGTATATATATTTTTACACAAATTTTTGTTATTTAATGTGTGTTTGTATATATATTTTAATACAAATTTACATTATTTTATGTGTATTTTGTATATATATTTCATTGCAAATTTAATTTTATTTTACGTTTATTTTGTATATCTATTTTCATTCAAACTTAAATTAATTGATGTTTATATGTTTATTAGTATTTACGTTATTTTATGTGTATTTTGTATATATATTTTCATTTAAAATTACATTATTTTACTGGTATTTTGTTTATTTATTTCGATACGAATTTAGATAATTTCATGTGTATTTTGTATACGTATTTTTATACGCATTTACATTATTGAATGTGTGTTTTGTATATATATTTCTATAGAAATTTACTTTATTTCATGTGCATTTGTGTTCTTTTCTTCTACAAATTTACATTATTTTATGAGTATTGTGTATTTTTTTAAATACAAATTTGCCTCATTTTTTGTGTATTTTGTATATTTGTTTTCACACATATTTAAATTATTTTATGCATTTTGTATATTTTTTTTATAGAAATTTGCGTTATTTTATATGTATTTTGTATATATTTTTTCATACAAATTTACATTATTTGATTTGTGTTTTGTTTATTTATTCTAATAGGAAATTACATTATTATATGTTTATCTTGTATATATTTAGTATACGTATTTACATTATTTAATGTGTATTTTGTTTATATAATTTTATACAAATTTATGTTATTTTATGTGTATTTGTTTAAACATTTTGATACTAATTTATATTATTTTATGTATTTTCTATATATATTTCAATACAAATTTAGCTTATTTTATGTGTACTTTGTATATTTGTTTTCATACAAATTTAAACTATTTTTTGTGTATTTTTGTATATAGTTTTGCACAAATTGACGTTATTTTCTGTGTATTTTGTATATTTATTTTCATACAAATACACATTCTTTTATTGGTATTTTGTTTATTTATTTTGATACGAATTTACATTTTTTATGAGTATTTTGTATATATTTTTTATACGTATTTACATCATTTTACGTGTATTTTGTATATGTAGTTTTTTTAGAAATTTACGTTATTTTATGTGTATTCGTTTATATATTTTGAAACAAATTTACATTGCTTTATGTGTTTTTTGTATATCTATTTGAATACAAATTTACCTTATTGTATGTGCATTTTGTATATTTATTTTAATAGAAATTCAACTATTTTATGATTATTTTTGTATATATATATATATATATATATATATATATATATATATATATATATATATATATATATATATATATATATATATATATATATATATATATATATTTTTTTAAAATATGCGTTATTTTATTGGTATTTTGCATCTTTATTTTCATACAAATTTACATTATTTTATTGATATACTGTGTATTGATTTTGATACGATTTTAAATTATTCTATGTGTAATTTGTATATATTTTTTATACATATTTACATTATTTAATGAGTATTTTGTATATATATTTTATACAAATTTACTTTATTTTTATGTGCATTTGCTTCCATATTAATTTATGTTATTTTATATTTATTTTGTATAGGTATTTCAATATAAATTTACCTAATTTTATGTGTATTTTGGATGGCGGTGGCCGAACTGGTAGCGTACTGGGCCCACATTCACCGCGTGATGGACGACGCGGGTTCGAATCCCGACGCTACCACTCGGATTTTTCAGTCACCGCCGAGTGGCTTAAAACTACCCACATGCTGTCCTGCAGTCCACCCATCAACCCGGACTCTAGAGGAAGCCGTCCAAGCGAATCAAGAACGAGTTCCGGGGGCAGCATGAGCCAATGCAAGATGGCGCCACTATAAACACTCGCCTGCACCAGAACGGGCTGGGCTGACCATCAGGCCCCACCTGGAAGAAGCCTTGGGCCGACCATCAGGCCCCACCAGGAAGATGCCTGCCGGCGCAACAGGCAACTACGTAAAAAAAAAAAAAATAAATAAATAAATAAAAAAAAAATAATTATTTTTGTGTATTCTTGTATATATTTTTATACAAATTCTAGCTATTTTATTTGGATTTTGTATATTTATTTTTCTACAAATATACATTCTTTTATTGGAATTTTGTTTATTTATTTTAATATGAATTAACATTATTTTATGTGTATTTTGTATACATATTTTTTATACGCATTTACATTATTTAATGTGTATTTTGAACATATATTTTTATACAAATTTACTTTATTTCATGTGCATTTGTGTGTATTTTTTTAATAAAAATTTGCCTTATTTTATGTGTATTTTGTATATTTATTTTCATACAAATTTAAATTATTTTATGTGCATTTTTGTACATATAGATTTATACAAATTTACGTTATTTTATGTGTATTTTGTATATTTATTCTCTTCCAAATACACATTCTTTTATTGGTATTTTGTATATTTATTTTGACAGAATTTACATTATTATATGTGCATTTTGTATATATTTTGTATACGTATTTAAATAATTTGATGTGTATTTTCTTTATATATTTTTTTACAAATTTATGTTATTTTATGTGCATTTGTTTAAATATTTTGATACGAATTTAGATTATTTTATGTATTTTTATATATTTCAATGCAAATCTAGCTTAGTTTATTTGTATTTAGTTTACCTATTTTCATACAAATTTAAATTATTTTTGTGAATTTTTATATATAGTCTTATACAAATTTACGTTATTTTATGGTATTTTGTATTTTTATTTTTATACAAATACACAATCTTTTATTGGTATTTTCTTTACTTATTTTGATACGAATTTACATTATTTTATGTGTATTTTGTATATATATTTTTCTACGTATTTACATTCTTTTATGTGTATTTTGTATACACATGTATAGTCATGGGCATGACTATAAACTGCATCCGGTGGCGAGGCTCTGATTGGGGACTTTCAGAGTTGTAGGGAAGGTGGAGTTACCCTTTAATCTGCCATTGCTCCCAGGTCCACTCTGACCCGGAGTGGTAGCACCTGCCTAGGGTCCCTGCTGCCTTGTAGGTCTGCTTTTTAGGCAAAGGCTAGGAGAAGGAAAACTCTGAGCCCAAACCACCTGCTACCTTGCAGGTTTTGCCTTCATAGGCAAAGGCGACAGGCGACTTTCGATATACTGAAAGCTCGGCAACCCCAAACCAGCTCAGGGTAAGAAGGATGCCACCTTCACTGAGCGAAGTCTGGAGCAGCTGACTCGGCAAGGAGCACATCTTTGAGCCACTGGCGAGTTGGAGGTGACAGCAAGGTGTAGCACATCATAGGGCGTACCCGGCACTAAGAAGGTAACGGCCAGCTACCGTAGAAGAGGACTGGAGACCCTTACTACGTATCATCCAAGAATAACCATGATAAGTCGCCAAAATGAAATGATCACCAACGGCGTAAATGAGGACTCTTCTCAGGTAAATGAGGAAGTCGTCTCGCCCGGTCGGAACTCTCGTGGGCAGCAGGATCCGTCTGTCATCGGGAGTCTGTCTGCAAACCCAAAGAATTCAAAATTGGAACGTGGAATGTGCGAACATTGCACCAAGCTGGAAAACTCGATAATTTGATGAAGGAAATGAAGAGATTGCAGACGGATGTGATGGGTGTCGGTGAGGTTCGTTGGCCTGGGGCCGGAGAATTTAAAAGGGATGACGGAGTACTTGTATACTCAGGAGGACAGAGAGCTGAAATTGGTGTGGGAATAGCTATGAATACGAGAACATCAAGGTCATTAAGAGGACACTGGGCAGTCTCAGACAGAATAATCGTGGTTGAGCTGGAGAGCAAGCCTTTCAATGTGAAACTGATACAAATTTATGCCCCAACAGCGGATAGTGATGAGGAAGAGCTGGAGGGGTTCTACGAAGACTTGGACAGAGTGATGACGCAATGCAAACAGCATGAAGTCAACATTGTAATGGGTGACTTAAATGCCAAGGTGGGAAGAGGACGTGAGGGAGCCGTGCTTGGACCATACGGATTGGGAGACAGAAATGAGCGAGGAGACAGATTCATAGAGTGGTGTGAGCAACACAATCAGATAATTGCAAATACTTGGTACAGACATCACCCAAGACATTTGTGGACTTGGAGATCACCAGGAGATAGAACGTGCAACCAAATTGACTACATCACAATAAACTCAAGGTTTAAAAGAGCAGTCACGCAAATAAGAACATACCCTGGTGCTGATTGTGATAGCGATCACAACCCAGTAATAGCCACCATCAAAGTTAAACTTAAAATTCCAGGAAAAGCTAATGTGAAACAGAGAAGAGATTTGAAGATACTGAAAGATCCACAAGTTAAAGAAATGTATAGAATTGAAGTTAGAAATAAGTATGAAGCATTACAGGATGACATGGACAATGGACCGGAGAGATTGTGGCAAAACATCCAGTGCGGAAGGAAACAGCAAACATGTCCCAAATGTCAGAAATGTCAAGAAAAAGCCGTGGATGACCCAGACAATTCTGGATAAAATGAAAGAAAGGAGGATGAATAAGAATAATGATATTGAATACAACAGATTGAATAGGGAAGTCAAGAAACTCTGCAACAAAGCCAAGGAAGAATGGACTAATACCCAGTGTGAGGAGTTGGAAGACCTCGGAAGGCGTGACCAACAAAGAATGTAAGGAGAAGATCAAGGAAATGACAGGCAAACGAAAAAGTAAGAGAGGTATAGCAATAAAAGCAAAAGATGGAACTGTATTAATGGATATAGAGTCTATTAAAGAGAGATGGAAACAATATGTGGAGGATCTGTTTGAAGATGAGAGACCTGATTTAGAGGAGGATGACGCAATAGAACCCAGCATTCCGATAATCCGACAGGAAGTAGAAAATGCTATAAGACAAATGAAGCGTGGCAAAGCCGTGGGGGACGATGGAGTGGCGGTGGAGATGCTGGAGGCCTTGGGGGAATTCGGGGTGGACGTATTGACCAGCTTAGCAAATAAAATTTATGACAGGGAAGAGATTGTGGATCAAATGACGAAATCTACCTTTATTACAATCCCAAAAGTACCTGGAACATCAGAGTGTAGCAAGTTCAGAACAATTAGCATCATGAACCAGATATGCAAAATTGTTCTACGAGTAGTACTGGCAAGGATAAGAGGTAAAATAAGAGGAGAGGTAGCAGAAGAACAATACGGATTTGTGGCCGGTAAAGGCACAAGAAATGCGATATTTGTACTGCGAAACTTAGTGGAAAGAGCAATTGAGAAAAAGAAGGACGTATTTACATGTTTTATAGATTATGAAAAAGCATTCGACAAGATAAAACATGAGGAATTGATCAACATTTTAAGCATAAGTGGCATTGACAAAAAGGATATTAACATCATCAAGAAGCTATACTGGAACCAAAAAGCAGTAATAAAGGTAGGAACCGACGAAACTGACAGCATTAAGATCAAGAGAGGTGTACGACAGGGATGCGTGATGTCGCCTGATCTTTTTTCCATCTACAGCGAAATTATAATGAGAGAAATAGACAAATGTGAAGGAATAAGTATAGGAGGAAGAAACATCACAAATATACGATACGCTGACGACACAGTGCTTTTGGCCGATTCAGAAGAAAGATTACAATATCTGTTAAATATATTGGTACCGGCAAGTAGAGAAAAAGGACTGCTTATTAACATCAAGAAAACGGAAACCATGGTCTTTTCAAAGAAAGCAGAACGGCCGAGAATAAACATCAGGATTAATGGAGACGTTATTAAACAAGTTGATTCATTTAATTATCTGGGAAGTACTTTGAGTGCAGATGGCAGATCGGAGAAGGAAATCAAGAGAATTGCTATAGCAAAACAAGTTTCTGGAACATGAAGAATATTTTAACAAACAGGAAATTGAGTATACCAACCAGGAAACGTGCTATAAAATGTTATGTCTGGTCAACATTGTTATATGGAGGTGAGACATGAAAGATCAGTAGGATCATGGAAAAGAGATTGGAGGCTATGGAGATGTGGTTGTGGAGAAGAATGTTGAAGGTTTCGTGGACGGAAAGGAAGACAAATGTCGAAATCTTACGTATGGCAGGAGAACAGCGAAGGTTGATGAGTGAAATAAGGGGAAGACAGCTGCAATTTGTAGGGCATGTAATGAGAAGAGACGAACTTGAGAACACTGTTCTGACCGGCATGGTGGAAGGCACTAGAGACAGAGGACGACAAAGAGAGAAATACCTGGATTGGATGAGAAAACATCTACAGGCAGGAATGAACATCGCGCAAGTCCTGCAGAGAACGCGAGATAGAGAGATGTGGCGTGTCATGGTTGCCGACGTCCTGCAGGATATGGCACACCGGTAAGGTAAGTATATATATTTTCATAAAAATTTACGTTATTTTATTGTGTTTATTCGTATATATTTTGATACAAATTTACATTATTTTATGTTATTTAATGTGTATTTGTATATGTATAAAAATACACATCAAATAATTTAAATTTGTATGAAAATAAATAAACAAAATACTCACTAAATAAGAGAATTTTGTTGTAAAAAAAGTACAGAATACGCTTAAAATAATGTAAATTTGTATAAAAAAAACACAAATGCACATAAAATGAAGTAAAATTCATATAAAAAAAAATAAACAGAATATCAATACAATAATGTAAATTTGTATGAAAATATGGATGCAAAATAAACATATAAAAACGCATATTTGTATAAAAATATATATACAAAAATACACATCAAATAATTAAATTTGTATTAGAATAAATATACAAAATGCACATACAATAAATTAAATTTCTATTGAAATAGATATGCAAAATACACATCTAAAATGTAAATTTGCATCAAAATATATATACGAATACACATAAAATAGAGTAAATTTCTATGAAAATATACATACAAAATACATATAAAATGATGTATATAAGTATAAAAATATATTTACAAAATACACCTAAAATAATGTAAATTCGTATCAAAATAAATAAACAAATTTCCGATAAAATAACGTATATTTGTATGAAAATAAATGTACAAAATACACCTAAAATAAAAAAAATTTCCATAAAAATTATATACAAAAAAAAACAAAAATTATTTCAATTTGTATGAAAATAGATATACAAAATACACATATAATTAGTTAAATTTGTATTTAAATACATGTACAAAATACACATTACATAATGTAAATTTGTATGAAATGAAAACAAATACACATAAAATAACGTACATTTGTATAAAATATATATATATATATATATATATATATATATATATATATATATATATATATATATATATATCTATATATATATATATATATATATATATATATATACAAAATACACATAGAATAATGTAAAACCGTATCAAAATAAATACACAGAATATCAATAAAATAATGTTAATTTGAATAAAAATAAAGATGCAAAATACCCATAAAATAAAGCATATTTTATAAAAATACATATACAAAAATACACATAGAATAATAAAGTTTGTATTAAAATTAATATACAAAATGCACATACAATAAGGTAAATTTGTATTGAAAAAATATGCAAAATACACATAGAACAATGTAAAATCGTATGAAAATAAATACACAGAATATCAATAAAATAATGTTAATTTGTATGAAAATAAATATGCAAAATACCCATAAAAAAGCATATTTTTATAAAAATATATATACAAAAAAACACATCACATAATAAAATCTCTATTAAAATAAATACACACAATGCACATACAATATGGTAGATTTGTTTTAAAATAGATATGAAAAAGACACATAAAACAATGGAAATTTGTTTCAAAATATATATATGAATACACACAAAAAAACCTAAACTTCTATAAAAATATATATGAGAAATACAAATAGAATGATGTAAATACGTATAAAAAAAAAATATATATATATATATATATATATATATATATATATATATATATATATATATATATATATATATATATATATATATATATATATATATATATATATATATATATATATATATATATATATATATATATATATATATATATATATATATATATATATATACATAAAATAATGTAAATTACCAAAATAAATAAACAAAATACCAACAGAAGAATGTGAATTTGTATGAAAATAAATATACAAAATACACATAAAATACCGTATATTTGTATAAAACTATATGCAAAAATACACAAAACAAATAAATTTGTTTGAAAATAGATATACAAAATATACATAAAATAAACTTAATTTGTATTGAAATACGTATACAAAATACATAAAATAATGTAAATTTGTATCGAAATATTTAAACAAATACGCATAAAATAACGTAAATTTGTTTTAAAATGTATACAAAATATACACATTAAATAATGAAAATACGTATACTAAATATATACAAAATACACATATAATAATGTAAATTCGTATCAAAATACATAAACAAAATGGCAATAAAAAAAATGTAAATTTGTATGAAAAAATATATTCAAAATTCACATAAAATAACGCAAATTTCTATAAGAATATATGTACAAAAATGCACATAAAATAATTTAAATTTGTATGAAAATAAATGAAAGAAACACATATAAAATAAGGCACATTTGTAGTAAAAAAAGTACAGAATACACTTAAAATAATGTAAATTTGTATAAAAAACAACAACAAAATGCACATAAAATGAAGTAAAATTGTATAAAAAATATATATACAAAACACACATTAAATAATATAAATTCATATAAAAATATGTATAGAAAATATATATGAAATAATCTAAATTCGTATCGAAATAATTTACGAAATACCGATAAAATAATGTAATTTTGAATAAAAATATTTATAGAAAATACACATAAAATAACATAAATACAAATAAATATATACAAATAAAATAATTTAAATTTGAATGAAAATAAATATAAAAATAAACATAAAATAAGGCAAATTTGTAATGAAATATTTATACAAAATTCACATAAATAATGTAAATTTGTATCAAAATATATATACAAATACACGTAAAATAACAAATTTGTATAAAAATATATATACAAAATACACATTAAGATAATAATGTAAATACGTATAAAAATATATATACAAATTACACATAAAACAATGTAAATTTGTATCAAAATAAATCAACAAAATCCAAAGGAATAATATATATTTGTGTGAAATTAAATTTACAAAATACACATAAGATAACTAAATACATACAAAAAAAAAACACAGAAATAATTTAAATTCGTATGAAAATAGATATACAAAATACACCTAAAATTAGGTAAATTTGTTTTGAAATATACGTATATACAAAATACTCGTAAAATATGGTAAATTTCTATCAAAATATGTAAACATAAACATAAAATAACGTAAATTTCATATATATATATATATATATATATATCTATATATATATAAGTATATATATATATATATATATATATATATATATATATATATATATATATATATATACAAAATATACATTAAATAATGTAAATATGTAACGAAAATATATACAAAATACACATAGAATAATGTAAAATTGTATAAATATAAATATATTGAATATTAATTAAGTAATGTAAAAATTTATGAAAATAAAGATGCAAAATACCTATAAAATAGCTCATATATAAAAAAATATATATATACAAAAATAAACATAATACACATACATTAAGATAAATTTGTATTGAAAGAGATATGCAAAATACACATAAAATAAGGTAAATTTGTATCAAAATATATACGAATACACACAATAAAATAACGTAAATCTTTATGAAAATATATATACAAAAATTCGTATAAAAAAATATAAAAAAAATATAATAAAAGAATGTATATTTGTAGGAAAATATATATACAAAATGCAAATAAAATATCAATATTTTTTATAAAAATATATACAAAATAATTTAAATTTGTTTGAAAATAGATATGCAAAATACATATAATGTATTGAAATATATATACAAAATACACATAAAATAATGTAAATCTGTATGAAAATATATAAACAAATACACATAACATAACGTAAATTTGCATCAAATATATATACAAAATATACATTAAATAATGTAAATATGTATAAAAATATATATACAAAATACACTTAGAAAAATGTTAAATCGTATCTAAATAAATAAACAGAATGTCAATAAAATAATGTTAATTTGTATGAAAATAAAGATGCCATATAATAACGCATATTTGTATAAAAAAATATATTCAAAAATACACATCAAATAATTAAATTTGTATTAAAATAAATATACAAAATGCACATACAATAAAGTAGATTTGTATTGAAATAGATATGAAAAATACACATCGATAATGTAAATTTGTATCAAAATATATATACGAATACACATAAAATAGAGTACATTTTTTTTTGAAAATATACATACAAAATACATATAAAAGCTGTAAATAAGTATAAAATTATATATACCAAATACACCTAAAATAATATAAATTCGTATCAAAATAAATAAAGAAAATTCCATTAAAAGAACGTATATTCGTAGTAAAATAGATATACAAAATACACATAAAATTACGAAAATTTGTTTAAAAATATATACAAAAATACATAAAAATAATTTCAATTTGTATGAAAATAGATAAACAAAATACACATATAATTAGTTAAATTTGTATTTAAATACATGCACAAAATACACATAAAATAATGTAGATTTGTATGAAATGAAAACAAATACATATAAAGTAACGTACATTTGTATAATATATATATATATATATATATATATATATATATATATATATATATATATATATATATATATATATATATATATATATATATATATATATATATATATACAAAATACACATAGAATAATGTAAAATCGTATCAAAATAAATACACAGAATATCAATAAAATAATGTAAATTTGTATGAGAAAACATATACAAAATAGACATAAAATAACGCAAATTTCAAAAAAAATTAGCATAAAAATATATAAACAAAAAACAAATTAAATAATGTAAATGCGCATAAAAATATGTATACAAAATACCTATGAAATAATCTAAATTCGTATCGAATTATATTAACAAAATACCAATAAAATAGTGTAATTTTGGATGAAAATATATATAGAAAATACACATAAAAAAACCTAAATACAAATACAAATATACACAAAAAATAATTTAAAACTGAATGAAATAAATATACAAAATAAACATAAAATAAGGTAAATTTGTAATGAAATATATGTAAAAATACATATAAAATAATGTAAATTTGTATGAAAATATATATACAAATACATATAAAATAACATGAATTTTTTTTATAATTTATAACAAAATATATACGAATACACACATCAAAATAACGTAAATTTTTATGAAAATATATATACAAAATACTCATAAAAAAATGTAAATATGTAGAAAAAATATATACAAAATACACATAAAATAATGTAAACTCGTATCAAAATAAATAAACAAAATTACAATAAAAGAATGTATATTTGTAGGAAAATATATATACAAAATACAAATAAAATAACTAAAATTTGTATAAAAATATATAAAAAAATACACAAAAATTATTTAAATTTGTTTGAAAATAGATATGCAAAATACATATAAAATTAGGCAAATTTGTATTGAAATACATAAAAACATAAAATAATGTAAATTTATATGAAAATATATAAACAAATACACATAAAATAACGTAAATTTGGATAAAATATATATACAAAATATACATTAAATAGTTAAAATATGTATAGAAATATATATACAAAATAAACATAGAATAATGTTAACTCTTATCAAAATAAATAAACAGAATATCAATAAAATAGAGTTAATTTTTATGAAAATAATGATGCAAAATACCCATATAATAACGTATATTTGTATAAAAATATATATACAAAAATACATATAAAATAATTAAATTTGTGTTAAAATAAATATACAAAATGAACATAAAATAAAGTAAATTTGTATTGAAATAGATATGCAAAATACACATCAATAATGTAAATTTGTATCAAAATATATATGCGAATACTCATAAAATAAAGTAAGTTTCTATGAAAATATTCATACAAAATACATATAAAATGATGTAAATAAATATAAAAATATATATACCAAATATTCCTCAAATAATGTAAACTCGTATCAAAATAAATAAACAAAATTCCGATAAAAGAACGTATATTTGTAGGAAAATAAATAAACAAAATACACATAAAATAACGAAAATTTATATAAAAATATATACAAAAATACACAAAAATAATTTAAATTTGCATGAAAATAGATATACAAAATACATATATAATTAGTTAAATTTGAATTTACATACATGTACAAAATACACATCAAATAATGTAAATTTGTATGAAATGAAAATAAATACACGTAAAGTAACGTACATTTGTACAAAATATATATACAAAATACACAAAAAATAATGTAAAATCGTATCAAAATAAATACACAGAATATCAATAAAATAATGTAAATTTGTATGAAAATAAAGGTGCAAAATATCCATGAAATAAAGCATATTTTTATAAAAATACATATACAAAAATACACATAGAATAACTAAATTTCTATTAAAATTAATTTACAAAATGCACATACAAAAAGGAAAAATTATATTAAAAAAAAGGCAAAATACACATAAAACAGTGTAAATTTGTTTCAAAATATATATACGAATACACATAAAATAACGTAGATTTCTATAAAAATATATATACAAAATGCACATGAAATGATGTAAATACGTATAAAAATATATATATACAAAATACACATTAAATAATGTAAATTCGCGTCAAAATAAATAAACAAAATATTAATAAAAGAATGTGTATAAGTATGAAAATAGATATACAAAATACACATAAAATAACCTAAATTTGTTAAAACTATATACAAAAATACACAAAAATAATTAAAATTTGTATGAAAATAAATTTACAAAATACACATATCATTAGGTAAATTTGTATTGAAATACATATACAAAATACACTTAAAATAATGAAAATTTTAATGAAAATATATAAACAAATACACTTAAAAAAAACGAAAATTTGTATAAAATATATATACAAAATACACATTAAATAATGTAAATATGTATAAAAAATATATACAAAACACAAACAAAATAATGTAAAATCGTATCAATATAAATGCACAGAATATTAATAAAATAAAGTAAATTTCTATGAAAATTAAGATGCAAAATACTCATAGAGTAACGCATTTTTTATAAAAATATATATACCAAAATAAACATAAAATATTTGAATTTGTATTAAAATAAATATATAAAAAGCACATACAATAAGGTAAATTTGTATTGAAATAGATATGCAAAATACATATAAAACAATGTAAATTTGTTTCAAAATATGTATACGATTACACATAAAATAACGTAGATTTCTATAAAAATATATATACTAAATACACATAAAATGAAGTAAATACGTATAAGAAAATGTATACAAAATACACATAAAATAATGTAAATTCGCGTCAAAATAAATAAACAAAATACTAATAAAAGTATGTATTTATATAAATATAGAAACACAAAATACTCATAAAATAACGTAAATTTATTTAAAACTATAAACAAAAATACACAAAAGTTATTAAATTTGTTTGAAAATAGATATACAAAATATACATAAAAAAAGGTAAATTTGATTATAAATATATATATATATATATATATATATATATATATATATATATATATATATATATATATATATATATATATATATATATATATATATATATATATATATATATATATATATATATATATATATATATATATATATATATATATACATAAAATAACGTAGATTTGTATAAAAATATTTAAACAAATACATATATAATAAATTTTGTATAAAAATATATAAACAAAATACATTTAATAATGTAAATACGTATAAAGCAATATGTACAAAATACACATAATCATGTAATTCGTATCAAAATAAATAAACAAAATACCAATCAAATGAAGTAAATTTGTTTGAGAAAACATATACAAAATACACATAAAATAACGCAAATTTCTATAAAATATATGTCCAAAATGCACATAAAATAAACTAAATTTTTATAAAATATATATTCAAAAAACACATTAAATAATGTAAATGCGTATAAAAGTATGTATACAAAATACCTATGAAATAATTCTAAATTGTATCGAGTTAAATTAACAAAATAACAATAAAATAATGTAAATTTGGATGAAAATATATATAGAAAATACACATAAAACAGCCTAAATACAAATACAAATATACACATAAAATAATTTAAAATTGAATGAAATAAATATACAAAATAAACATGAAATAATTTAAATTTGTATTGAAATACATGTACAAAATACATATAAAATAATGTAAATTTGTTTGAAAATATATAAACAAATACACATAAAATAACGTAAATTTCCATAAAATATATATACAAAATATACATTAAATTATGTAAATATGGTTAAAAATATATATGCAAAATACGCATAGAATAATGTAAAATCGTATCAAAATAAATGAACAGGATGTCAATAAAATAATTTAAATTTGTATGAAAATAAAGATGCAAAATGCTCATATAAGAACGCATATTTGTATAAAAATATATATTCAAAAAAACACATAAAATAATTAAACTTGTATTAAAATATATATACAAAATGCACATTCAATAAAGTAAATTTGTATTGAAATATAAATGCAAAATACACATAAATAATGTAAATTTGTATCAAAATACATATACGAATACACATAAAATAGGGTAAACTTCTATGAAAATATACATACACAATACATATAAAATGATGTAAATAAGTATAAATATATATATATATATATATATATATATATATATATATATATATATATATATATATATATATATATATATATATATATATATATTTATTTATATATATATATATATATATATATATATATATATATATATACCAAATACAATTAAGGTAATGTAAATTCGTATCAAAATAAATAAACAAAATTAAGATAATAGAACATATATTTGTAGGAAAATAAAAATACAAAATACACATAAAATAACGAAAATCTGTATAAAAATATATACAAAAAAACACAGAAAATATTTTCAATTTGTGTGAAAATAGATATACAAAATACACATAAAATAATGTAAATTTTTATGAAATGAAAACAAACACAGATAAAATAACGTACATTTATATAAAATATATATACAAAATATACATAGAATAATGTAAAATCGTATCAAAATAAATACACAGAATATTAATAAAATAATGTAAACTTGAATGAAAATAAAGATGCAAAATACACTTAAAATTTTTAAGGTACCAAAATACACATAAAATATTAAAATTTGTATTAAAATTAATATACAAAATGCATATACAATACGGTTAATTTGTATTGAAATAGATATGCAAAATACATATTAAACAATGTAAATTTGTTTCAAAATATGTATACGAATACACATAAAATAACGTAGATTTCTATAAAAATATATATACTAAATACACATAAAATGAAGTAAATACGTATAAAAAAATGTATACAAAACCCACATAAAATAATTTAAACTCGTATCAAAATAAATAAATAAAATACCAATAAAAGAATGTGTATTTGTATAAATATATATGAACAAAATACACATAAAATAATGTTAATTTGTATAAAACTATATACAAAAATACACAAAAATAGTTAAATTTGTAAGAAAATAGAAATACAAAATACACATAAAATAAGCTAAATTTGAATTGAAATATATATACAAAATTCATAAAATATTGTAAATTTGTATCAAAATATTTATACAAATACACATATAATAACGTAAATTTGTATAAAATATATAAACAAAATACACATTAAATAATGTGAAAACGTATAAGAAATATGTACAAAATACATATATAATCATGTATTTCGTAAAAAAATAAATACACAAAATACCAATAAAATAATGTAAATTTGTATGAGAAAACATATACAAAATGCACATAAAGTAACGCAAATTTCTATATAAATATATGTACAAAAATGCACTTAAAATAAGGTAAATTTGCATAAAAATATATATACGAAACACACATTAAATAATGTAAATGCGTATAAAAATATGTATTCAAAATTACTATAAAATAATTTAAATTCGTATCGAGTTAAATTAACAAAATACCAATAAAATAATGTAATTTTGAATGAAAATATTTATATAAAAAACACATAAAATAACCTAAAAACAAATACAAATATACACATAAAATAATGTTAAATTGAATGAAATAAATACAAAATAAACATAAAATAAGGTAAATTTGTAATGAAATATATGTACAAAATACACTTAAAATAATGTAAATTTGTATGCAAATATAAATACAAATACACATAAAATAATATGATTTTGTATAAAAATACATATCAAAATAAACATTAAATAATGTTAATGCGTATAAAAATATATATACAAAGTACATATAAAATAATGTAAATTCGTATCAAAATAAATCAACAAAATACCAATAAAATAATATATATTTGAATGAAAATAAATTTACAAAATACACATCACATAACTAAAATTTGTATTAAAATATATACAAAAATACCCAGAAATAATTTGAATTTGTATGAAAATAGATATACAAAATACTAAAACTAGGTAAATTTCTTTTGAAATATATATACAAAATACCAATAAAATATTGTAAATTTGTCAAAATATTGCAAATACACATAAAATAACGTAAATTTGTATAAAATATATATACAAAATACACATTAAATAATGGAAAAATGTATAAAAATATATACAAAATACACTTAGAATAATGTAAGACCGTATCAAAATAAATGAACAGAATATATATAAAATAATGTAAATTTCTATGAAAATAAAGATGCAAAATACCCATAAAATAACGCATATTTGTTTAAAAATATATATACAAAATACACCTCAAATAAATAAATTTGTATAAATATATATACAAAATGCACATACAGTAAGGTAAATTTGTATTGAGATAGATATACAAAATAAACATAAAAAATGTAAATTTGATTGAAAATATATATAAAAAGTACACATAAAATGATGTAAATACATATAAAAATATATATATACAAAATGCACCTAAAATAATTTAAATTGTATCAAATTCAATAAAACTAGATTTCAATAAAGAATGTATATATGTAGGAAAATAAATATACAAAATAATATATAAAATAACATAAAATAACAAAAATGTATAAAATATATACAAATATGCACAAAAATTATTTCAATTTGCATGAAAATAGATATACAAAATACATCAAATTAGATAAATTTGTTTTGAAATATATATAAAAAGTACACAAAACAATGTAAATTTGTATGAAAATATATAAACAAATAGACATAAAGTAACGTATATTTGTATAAAATATATAGAAAATGCATATAAATAATATAAATTTCTAAAATAAAATATATACAAAATACACATAGAACAATGTAAAAATCGTATCAAAATAAATACACAGAATATCAATAAAATGATATAAACATGTGAGAATAAAGATGCAAAATATCACAAAAAAGAATATATATATATATATATATATATATATATATATATATATATATATATATATATATATATATATATATATATATATATATATATATATATATATATATATATATATATATATATATATATATACGTCAAATAATAAATGTATAAAAATGCACAGTAAATTTATATTGAAATAGATATGCAAAACACACCTAAAACAATGTAAATTTGTTTCAAAATATATATACGAATACACATAAAAAAGCGTAAATTTCTATAAAAATATATATAAAAAATACACATATAATGATGTAAATACGTATAAAATTTATATACAAAATACACATAAAATAGTGTAAATTCGTACTAAAATAAACAAAAAAATACCAATAGAAGAATGTGAATTTGTATGACAATAAATATACAAAATACACAAAAAATAAAGTAAATTTGTATAAAACTATATACAAAAATACACAAAAGTAATTTAAATTTGTATGAAAATATACATAAAATAAAATAAATTTGTATTGAAATATATATATAAAACACATAAAAATAATGTAATTTGTATCAAAATATATAAAGAAATACGCATAAAATAACATAAATTTAAAAAAATATATATAAACAAAATACACATTAAATAATGAAAATACGTATACAAAATATATACAAAATACACTTAAAAAAAAAAAATACATATATAATAATGTATATTCGTATCAAAATACATAATCAAAATACCAATAAAAAAATGTAAATTTGTATGTAAAAATATATACAAAATACACATAAAATAACGCAAATTTCTATAAAATATATGTACAAAAATGCACATAAAATAATTTAAATTTGTATTAAAATAAATAAACAAAATACACATAAAATAAGGCAAATTTGTAGTAAAAAAGGTACACAATACACTTAAAATAATGTAAATTTGTATAAAAGAACAACACAAATGCAGATAAAATGAGGTAAAATTGTGTAAAAATATATATACAAAACTCACATTAAATAATGTAAATGCGTATAAAAATATGTATAGAAAATACACGTGAAATAATCTAAATTTGAATCGAAATAATGAAGAAAATACCGATAAAATATTGTAATTTTGAATGAAAATATATATTGAAAATACACCTAAAATAACGTAAATACAAATAAATATATACACATAAAATAATTTAAATTTGAATGAAAATAAATATAAAAATGAACATAAAATAAGGCAAATTTGTAATGAAATATATTTACAAAATACACATAAAATAATGTAGATTTATATCAAAATATATATACAAATACACGTAAAATAACAAATTTGTATAAAAATATAAATACAAAATACACATTAAATAATGTAAATACGTATAAAAAAAATATATATCTATATCTATATCTATATCTATATCTATCTATCTATCTATATCTATATCTATATCTATATCTATCTATATATATAAATATATATATATATATATATATATATATATATATATATATATATATATATATATATATATATATAAATATATATATATATATATATATATATTTTTTTTTTACAACAAAGGAGGAAGCTTAAGGGCACACAAAAAAAGAAAACAATAATAAAAAAAGCCCGCTACTTGCTGCTCCTAAAAAAGAAACAAAAGAGGTGGCCGAAAGCAAGATCAGATACGGGAGGAGAGATGTCCTGATACCCTCCTCTTGAAAGAGTTCAAGTCGAAGGCAGGAGGAAATACAGATGAAGGAAGATTGTTCCAGAGTTTACCAGCGTGAGGGATGAAAGAGTGAAGATTCTTTTTAATTCTTACATAAGGGGTTTGGACAGTATAGGGATGAGCATGAGCAGAAAGTCGAGTGCAGCGGGGCCGAGGGCGGGGGGGAGCCATGCAGTTAGCAAGTTCAGAAGAGCAGTCAGCGGAAATATCGATAGAAGATAGAAAGAGAGGCAACATTGCGGCGGAATTTAAGAAGTAGAAGACTATCAGTATGAGGAGGAGAGCTGATGAGACAAAGAGCCTTAGCCTCCACTCTGTCCAGAAGAGCTGTGTGAGGGAGCCTCTACATGAGATGCATACTCCATACGAGGGCGTGACAAGGCCCTTTGTATATGGACAGCAACTGTGCAGGGGAAAGAACTGGCGGAGACGACAGAACGCCCAGCCTCGAGGAAGTTGATTTAGTAAGAGATAAGACATGAGGTTTCCAGTTGAGATTTTGAGTTAAGGATAGACCGAGGATGTTTAGTGTTGAAGGAAGGTGATAGCTGGGTGTTGTCAAAGAATAGGATGATTGCCAAGATTGTGTCGAGTGGATAGGTGGATAAACTGTGTTTTGAGGCGCTGAAGGACACCAAGTTCTTCTTGCCCCAATCGGAAATAATAGTAAGGCTCTGAGGCTAAGCGTCTGCAGCCCAACCTTGAGTTATTAAGTTCCTGTAGGGTGGGCTTTTCTATTAAAGAAGCTGAGTAATGCAGAGGAATCATCATGTAGGAAATGGATAGACAGTTTGTTTTGGAAGAAGATAATCAATGAACAACAGAAAAGAGTGGGAGATAGGATGAGATCCCTGTGGACACCACTGTTACAGATTTGGGGAAGAACAGTGACCGTCTACCACGCAGAAATAGAACGGTCAGAAAGGAAACTGGAGATAAAGGTACAGAGAGAAGGATAGAAACCGTAGGAGGGTAGTTTGGAAGCAAAGATTTGTGCCAGACCTTATCAAAAGCCTTTGATATGTTCAGCGCAATAGCAAAATGTTTCACCGAAACGGCTAAGAGAGGATGACCAAGAGTCAGTTAAGAGCAGGGAGATCACCAGTAAACGCCTTGCGGAACCCATATCTGGCGATCAGATAGAAGGTCAGAAGTGGAAAGGTGCTTTTGAATCTTCCATATAAGGATTGATTCAAAAACTTTATATAGACAAGAAAGTAAAGCTAGGACGGTAGTTTGAGGGATTGGAGCGGTCACCCTTCTAGGGGCACAGGCTGTATGAAGGCATACTTCAACAAGAAGGAAAAGATGTTGACAGGCAGAGGCGAAAAGAGTCTGACCAGGCAGGGTGAGAGCACGGAGGCACAGTTTTTGGACACAGGAGGCACTCCATCAGGTCCATAAGCCTTCTGAGGATTGAGGCCAGAGAGGGCATAGAAACATCATTTTGAAGAATCTTGCACAGGAAGCATAAATGAGTCAGAGGGGGAGACATAGGAGGAATATGCCCAGAATTTGTTTTTTTCTTTTTTTCCAGAGGAAAGCTTTTTAGAAAAGTTTGAGAGAAGAGTTCAGCCTGAGAGAGATGAGACGGCAGTGTTGCCATGTCAGGACTGAGGAGTGGTGGGAAAGATGAAGAGGTGATGTTGGAGGATGTTTTTTGGCTAGATGCCAGAAGTCACGGGAAGAGCGTTAGAGAAAGCAATGTTTTGGCATTTTTTATTAATGAAAGAATTTTGGGTTAGTCGGAGAATAGGATTTGGCACGATTTCACAGAAAATGTAGAGTTCATAATTAGGGCATTAGTTTGAAGCCCTGGTACTTTTTGTGAGCTGCCTCTTATCATTGACAGCATGAGCACAAGCGTGATTAAAACCAAGGCTTTTAGCGTGAGGAGTAGAGAAGAACGAGAATGTGGCGCCTCCATTCCAGAGATAATCACCTCTGTGATGCGCTGAGCACACAGAGGGGTCTCTATCCTGGAAGCAATAATCATTCCACGGAAATCGGAGCATATCTCAGGTCGTCCTGCACCGAGCTGAAGAAAATGCCAGAAGCGTCGCCTGGTGTGTTTAGAGGGTACAGGAGCGATAGGACAGGATGCAGAAATAAGATTGCATCGAGGAGCCCAACGAGAGAAATAGTTTGACAGAATAAGCAGAAGGGTTTGAGGTGTAAGGAAGAGGTCTAGAATGTTGGGCTTGGTCTCCAAGACGGTCGGGAATACGTGTAGGGTGTGCTGGACCAACTGCCTAGGTCGGTGAGGATAAAAGGTTGTAGGCTTGTTCACCAGGATGGTCAGTGAAAGAGGATGAAAGCCAAAGCTGGTAGGAACATTGAAATCTCCTAGGATGGAGATTTCAGCAAAGGAGAGGGTCAGGATGTGCTCCACTTTAGAATTCAAATAGTCAAAGAATTTTAAATAGTTGGGAGAGCTAGGTGAGAGATAAACAGCACATATGTATTTAATAATAAAATGACAATGAAGTCTTAGCCTGATGGTAGAAAAATTCAGAAGAGTAGAGATTGCTGTCAGTAGCCTCAGAAACCTGTAAGTTGGTAAGTAAGAGAAGGTGAGGTTTAGAGGAGAGATGATGTTCCAGAGAATGAAAATTAGAGCGAAGACCGCGTATGTTGCAGAAATTGAGAAGAAAGAGGTTCGAGGAGTTATCAAGACACCTCTCGGTCGGCAGCCAGAAGGGGAGTCCTCCCTGGGAATTTAGTCCCAGGCGGGGACCTGAGGCTTGATGGTGCGCCATTTTGAAATTTTAATTTTGGGAAGAGGTGTATATGTTGTGTGAATGTAGTGTGGTGTGGATAAAGAGAGGATCTGTCTTCAGAGAGCATGCTGAAGTACTCTCCGTGTTGGTGAGACAATAGGGAAACGGTTAGTGAGGACATGGAAGGGTCTTGAGGCTTCAGCCCCTTCTCACCTCCCATATATACCTCACTGGGAGTGGCTGCCCGTTCGGTAGGTGTCTTCCTACCTACTCCTGCCATGAAAAATTACACATAAAACAATGTAAATTGCATCAAAATAAATGAACAAAATACCAATACAATAATATATATTGTGTGAAATTAAATTTAAGAAATACACATAACATAACTAAAATTTGCATTAAAATCTATACAAAAAACTCAAATTTGTTTAAATTTGTAAGAAAATAGATATTCAAAACACACATAAAATAGGTAAATTTGTTTTGAAATATACGTATATACAAAACACCTATAAAATATTGTAAATTTCTATCAAAATATATAAAGAAATAAACATGAAATAACGTAGATTTCATAAAAAATATATATATATATATATATATATATATATATATATATATATATATATATATATATATATATATATATATATATATATATATATATATATATATATATATATATATATATATATATATATATATATATATATATATATATATATATATATATATATATATATATATATATATATATATATATATATATATATATATATAAGTGTAAATATGTAAGGAAAATATATACAAAATACACATAGAATAATGTAAAATTGTATCAATATAAATATACAGAATATCAATAAATAAATAAAGATACAAAATTCCCATAAAATAACTCATATTTAAAAAAAATATATATACAAAAAATACGCATAAAATAATTAGATTTGTATTAAAATAAATATACAAAATACACATACAATAATATAAATTTGCATTCAAACAGATATGCAAAATACACATAAAATAATGTAAATTTGTATGAAAATATATACGAATACACACAATAAAATAACGTAATTTTTAAAAAAAAAACATAATACAAAATACACATAAAATAATATAAAAACGTAGAAAAATATATATACAAAATACATATAAAATAATGTAAATTTGTATCAAAATAAATAAACAAAACTCCCCCAGAAGAATGTATATTTGTAGGAAAATATATATACAAATTACAAATAAAATTAAAATTTGTATAAAAATATATACAAAAATACACAAAAATAATTCAAATTTATATGAAAAAAGATATGCAAAATACACATAAAATAAGGCAAATTTGTATTGAAATACATATACAAAATACACATAAGATAATATAAATTTGTATGAAAATATATAAACAAATACACATAAAATAACGTAAATTTGCATAAAATATATATACAAAATATATATTAAATAATATAAATATGTATAAAAACATATATACAAAATACACATAGAATAATGTAAAATCATATCAAAATAAATAAACAGAATATCAATAAAATAATGTAAGTTTGTATGAAAATAAATATGCAAAATACCAATATAATATAGTATATTTATATAAAAATGTATATACAAAAATACACATAAAATAGTTAAATTTGTATTAAAATAAATATACAAAATGCACTTTCAATAAATTAAATTTGTATTGAAATAGATATGCAAAATACACATCAATAATATACATTTTTATCAAAATATATATACGAATACACATAAAATAGAGTAAATTTCTATGAAAATATACATACAAAATACATATAAAATGATGTAAATAAGCATTAAAAAATATATATGAAATACACCAAAAATAATGTAAACGATGAAAGAACGTATATTTGTAGGAAAATAAATATACAAAAGACACATAAAATAACGAAAATTTGTATAAAAATATATACAAAAATACAAAAAAAAAATTAAAATTTTTATTAAAATATATATACAAAATACACATTTAACTAGTTAAATTCTATTTAGATACATGTACAAAATACATACAAAAGTAATGTAAAATAAAGATGCAAAATACTATAAAATAACTTATAAAATAATGTAAATTTTTATGAAAATATATAAACAAATACATATAAAAAAACGTAAATTTCCATAAAATATATATATACAAAATATACATTAAATAATGTAAATATGTTTAAAAATATATATACAAAATACACATAGAATAATGTAAAATCGTATCAAAATAAATAAACAGAATATCAATAAAATAATATAAATATGTATGAAAATAAAAATACAAAATACCCTTATAATAACGCATATTTGTATAAAAATATATATACAAAAATACACATAGAATAATTAAATTTGTAGTAAAATAAATATACAAAATGCACATACAATAAAGTAAATTTGTATTGAAATAGATATGCAAAATGCACATAAATAATGTAAATTTGTATCAAAATATATATACGAATACGCATAAAATAGAGTAAATCTCTATGAAAATATACATACAAAATACATATAAAATGATGTAAATAAATATAAAATACTCCTAAAATAATATAAACTCGTATCAAAATAAATAAACAAAATTCCGATAAAACGGATATTTGTAGGAAAATAAATTTACAAAATACAAATAATATAACGAAAATTTGTATAAAAATATATACAAAAAAACACAAAAATTATTTCAATTTGTATGAAAATAGATATACAAAATTCACATATAATTAGTTAAATTTGTATTTAAATACATGTACAAAATACACATAAAATAATGTAAATTTGTATGAAATGAAAACAAATACACATAAAATAACGAACAGTTGTATACAATATATGTACAAAATACATATAGAATAATGTAAAATCATATCAAAATAAATACACAGAATATCAATAAAATAATTTAAATTTGTATGAAAATAAAGATGCAAAATACCCATAAAATAATGCATATTCTTTTTAAAAAATACATATAAAAAATACACATAGTATAATTAAATTTGTATTAAAATTAATATACAAAATGCACATACAATACGGTAAATTTTTATTAAAACAATATGCTAAAGACACAGAATACAATGTAAATTTGTTTCTATATATATATATATATATATATATATATATATATATATATATATATATATATATATATATATATATACATATATATATATATATATATATATATATATATATATATATATATATATATATATATATATATATATATATATATATATATATATATATATATATATATATATATATATATATATATATATATATATATATATATATATATATATATATATATATACATGAAATGATGTAAATACGTGGCAAAATAAATAAACAAAATATCAATAAAATAATGTGTATTTGTAAGAAAATAGATATACAAAATAAACATAAGATAACCTAAATTTGTATAAAACTATATACAAAAATACACAAAAATAGTTTAAATTTGTAGGAAAATAAATATAAAAAATACACATAAAATTAGGTAAATTTGTATTGAAATACATATACAAATTACACATACAATAATGTAAATTTGAATAAAAATATTTAAACAAATACACTTAAAATAACGTTAATTTGTATAAAATATATATACAAAATACACATTAAATAATATAGATATGTATAAAAAAATTTATACAAAACAAAAATAGAATAATGGAAAATCATATCAAATAAATACACAGAATATTAATAAAATAATGTAAATTTTTATGAAAATAAAGATGCAAAATACCCATAATATAACGCATATTTAAAAAAAAATATATATATACCAAAATAAACGTAAAATATTAAAATTTGTATTAAAATAAATATACAAAATGCACATACATTAAGGTAAATTTGTATTGAAATAGATATGCAAAATACATATAAAACAATGTAGATTTGTTTCAAAAAATATATATGCCGAATACACATAAAATAACGTAGATTTCTATAAAATATATATACAAAATACACTTAAATGAAGTAGATACGTATAAAAAAATATATACAAAATACACATAAAATAATGTAAATTGTATCAAAATAGATAAACAAAATACTAATAAAAGAATGTGTATTTGTATATATATAAAATACAATATACACATAAATAACGTAAATTTGTATAAAACTATATACAAAAAATACACAAAAGTAATTAAACTTGTATGAAAAGAGATATACAAAATACATATAAAATAAGCTAAATTTGAATTGAAATATATATAAAAATACATAAAATAATGTAAATTTGTATCAAAAATATTTATACAAATAAACATCATAAAATAAGGCAAATTTGAAGTAAAAAAAGTACTGAATACTTTTAAAATAATGTAAATTTGTTAAAAAAAACAGCACAAATGCACATAAATGAAGTAGAATTGTATAAAAAAAGTATCTATACAAAAAACACATTAAATAATGTAAATGCGTAAAAAAATATATATAGAAAATACACATGAAATAATCTAAATGTATTCAAATAAATGAAACAAAATACCGATAAAATAATGTAGTTTTGAATGAAAATATATATAGAAAATACATATAAAATAAGTATATACAAATAAAAATATACATATAAAATAATTTAAATTTGAATGAAAATAAATATAAAATCAAAATAAAATAAGGGAAATTTGCAATAGAAATATAAATATATATATATATATATATATATATATATATATATATATATATATATATATATATATATATATATATATATATATATATATATATATATATATATATATATATATATATATAAAATACTCATAAGATAATGTACATTTGTATCAAAATATATATTCAAATACACGTAAAATAACACAAATTTGTATAAAAATCTATATACAAAATACATATCAAATAATGTAAATACGTATAAAAATATATATACAGATTACACATAAAACAATGTAAATTCACATCAAAATAAATCAACAAAATACCCAAAAAATAATACATATGTCTATGAAATTAGATTTACAAAATACACATAACATATTATCTAAAATTTGTATTAAAATCTATAAAAAAAAAACATAGAAATAATTAAAATTTGTATGTAGATATAAAATACACATAAAATTAGGTAAATTTGTTTAGAAATATACGTATATACAAAATACTCATAAAATATAAAAAATTTATATCAAAATATGTAAACAAATAAACATAAAATAACGTAAATTTGAATATATACATATATATATATATATATATATATATATATATATATATATATATATATATATATATATATATATATATATATATATATATATATATATATATATATATATATATATATATATATATATATATATATATATATATATATATATATATATATATATATATATATATATATATATATATATATATATATATATATATATATATATATACAAAATATATATATTAAATAATATAAATATGTAAGGATAATATATATAAAATAATATATAATAATGTATAATTGTATCAATATAAATATACGGAATATCAATAAAGTAATGAAAAATTTATAAAAATAAATATGCAAAATACCCATAAAATAACTCATATTTAAAAAAAAAAAAATATATATATATATATATATATATATATATATATATATATATATATATATATATATATATATATATATATATATATATATATATACAAAAATACACATAAAATAATTAAATTTGTATGAAAATAAATATCCAAAATACACATACAATAAGATAAATTTGTATTGAAATAGATATGCAAAATTCACATAAAATAATATTAATTTGTATAAAAAAAATATACGAATACGCACTATAAAATAACGTAAATTTTTATGAAAATATTTATACAAAAAACACATAAATACTGTAAATACGTAGAAAGATATATATACAAAATACAAATGAAATTACTAAAATTTGTATAAAAATATATACAAAAAAAAAAAAATATTTTAAATTTATTTCAAATAGATATGCAAAATACACATAAAACTAGGCAAATTTGTATTAAAATACATATACAAAATAAACATAACATAATGTAAATTTGCATAAAAATATTTAGCAAATACACATAAAATAGCGTAAATTTGCATAATATATATATATATATATATATATATATATATATATATATATATATATATATATATATATATATATATATATATATATATATATACAAAATACAAATTAAATAATGAAAATATATATAAAATATATATACAAAATACATAAAATAATGTAAAATGTATCAAAATAAATAAACAGAATATCAATAAAATAATGTAAATCTATATGAAAATAAAGATGCAAAATACCCATATAATAACGCATATTTGTATAAAAATAAATATACAAAAATACACATAAAATAATTAAATTTGTATTAAAATAAATATACAAAATGCACATATAATAAAGTAAATTTGTATTGAAATAGATATGCAAAATACACTTCAATAATGTAAATTTGTATCAAAATATATATACGAATACACATAAAATAGAGTAACTTTCTATGAAAATATACATACAAAATACATCTAAAATGATGTAAATAAATATAAAAATATATATATACCAAACACACCTAAAATAATGTAAATTCGTATCAAAAAATATAAACAAAATTCCGATAAAAGAACGTATATTTGTAGGAAAATAAATATACAAAATAGACATAAAATAACGTAAATTTGTATAAAAAATATATTGAAAAATACAAAATTATTTAATTTGTATGAAAATAAATATACAAAATACATATAATTATTTAAATTTTTATTTAAATAAATATACAAAATACACATAAAATAATGTAAATTTGTATGAAATGAAACCAAATATATTTAAAATAACATACATTTGTATAAAATATATATACAAAATACAGAATATCAATAAAATAATGTAAATTTGTTAGAAAAAACAGATGCAAAATACCCAGAGAATAAAGCATATTTTTATAAAAATACATATACAAAAATACACATAGAATTTTTAAATTAGTGTTAAAATTATTATACAAAATGCACAGACAATAAAGTAAATTTGTACTGAAAAAATATGCAAATACACATATATACGAATACACATAAAATTACGTAGATTTCTATAGAAATATATATACAAAATACACATGAAATGATGTAATTACTTATAAAAATATATATACAAAATACACATTAAATAATGTAAATTTGTGTCAAAATAAATAAACAAAATATCAATAAAAGAATGTGTATTTGTATGAAAATATATCTACAAAATATACATAAAATAACCAAAATTTTTATAAAACTATATACAAAAAAACAAAAAAATAGTTTGCATATGAATGAAAATAAATATACAAATTACACATAAAATTAGGTAAATTTGCATTGAAATACATATACAAAATACATATAAAATAATGTAAATTTAAATGAAAATATATAAACAAATTCACTTAAAATAACGTAAATTCGTATAAAATATATATGGAAAATACAAATTAAATAATGTAAAAATGCATAAAAACAATATATACAAAACGCAAATAGAATAATGTAAAATCGTATCAAAATAAATACACGGAATATTAATAAAATAATGTAAATTTGTATGAAAATTAAGATGCAAAATACTAATAAAATAACGCATTTTTTTAAATACATATACAAAAATATACATAAAATAATCAAATTTGTATTAAAATTAATATACAAAATGCACATACAATAAGGTAAATTTGTATTGAAAAAATATGCAATATTAACATAAAACAATGTAAATTTGTATCAAAATATATATACGTAGATTTCTATAGAAATATATATACAAAATACACATGAAATGATGTAAATACGTATAAATATATATACAAAATACACATTAAATAATGTAAATTCGTGTCAAAATAAATAAACAAAATATCAATGAAAGAATGTGTATTTGTATGAAAATAGATATACAAAACATACATAAAATAACGTAAATTTGTATAAAACTCTAAACAAAAATACACAAAAATAATTAAAATTTGTATGAAAATAAATATAGAAAATACACATAAAATTAGGTAAATTTGTATTGAAATACATATACAAAATACACATAAAATAATGTTAATTTGAATGAAAATATATAAACAAATACACTTAAAATAACATAAATTTGTATAAAATATATATACAAAATAATAAATTAAATTATGTAAATATGTATAAAAACATATATACAAAACACAAATAGAATAATGTAAAATCGTATCAAAATAAATACCCAGAATATTAATCAAATAATATAAATTTGTATGAAAATAAAAATGCAAAATACCCAAAATATAACGCATATTTTATAAAAATATATATACCAAAATACACGTAAAATACTTTAATTTGAATTAAAATAAATATACAAAATGCACATACAATAAGGTAAATTTGTATTGAAATAGATATGCAAAATACATATAAAACAATGTAAATTTGTTTCAAAATAAAAATACGAATACACATAAAATAACGCAGATTTCTATAAAAATATATATACAAAATACACATAAAGTGAGGTAAATACGTATAAAAAAAATGTATACAAAATACACATAAAATAATGTAAATTCGTATCAAAATAAATAAACAAAATACCATTAAAAAATGTGTATTTGTATAAATATAAATATAGAAAATACACATAAAATAACGTAAATTTTTATAAAACTATATACAAAAATACACAAAAGTAATTAAAACTGTATGAAAATATATATATACAAAATACACAAAAAATAAGCTAAATTTGAATTGAAATATATATACAAAATACATAAAAGAGTGTAAATTTGTATCAAAATATTTATAGAAATACATATATAATAACGTAAATTTGTATAAAAATATATAAACAAAATACACATTAAATAATGTAAATACGTATAAAATATGTACAAAATACATATATAATCATGTAACTGTATCAAAATAAACAAAATAATACCAATAAAATAATGTAAATTGTATGAGAAAACATATACAGAATACACATAAAATAACGCAAATTTCTATAAAATATATGTACAAAAAAGCACATAAAATAAAACAAATTTTATAAAAAATATAAAACAAAACACACATTAAATAATGTAAATGCGTATAAAACATGTATACAAAAACCTATGAAATAATCTAAATTCGTATCGACTTAAATTAACAAAATAGCAATAAAATAATGAAGTTTTGAATGAAAATATATATAGAAAAATACACATAAAATAACCCAAATACAAATAAAAATATACACATAAAATAATTTAAAATTGAATGAAATCAATATTCAAAATACACATAAAATTAGGTAAATTTGTAATGAAATATATGTACAAATACACGTCAATTAATGTAATTGTATGAAAATATATATACAAATACACATAAGATAACATGAATTTGTATAAAATATATATTCAAAATAAACATTAAATAATGTAATGCGTATAAAAATATATACAAAGTACATATTAAATAATGTAAATTGTATCAAAATAAATCAACAACATACCAGTAAAATAATATATATTTGAATGAAAATAAATATACAAAATACATATAACATAATTAAAATTTGTATTAAAATATATACAAAAATACCCAGAAATAGTTTGAATTTGTATGAAAATAGAAATACAAAATACACATAAAACTAGGTAAATTTCTTTTGAAATATATATACAAAATACACAGAAAATATTTTAAATTTGTCAAAATATATAAACAAATACACATAAAATAACGTAAATTTGTATAAAATATATATACAAAAGACACATTAAATAATGGAAAAATGTATAAAAAATATGTACAAAATACACATAGAACAATGTAAAATCGTATAAAAAAAAGAGCAGAATATCAATAAAATAATGTAAATTTCTATGAAAATAAAGATGCAAAATATCCATTAAATAACGCATATTTGTATAAAAATATATATACATAAATACACATAAAATAATTAAATTTGAGTTAAAATAAATATACAAAATGCACTTACAATATGGTAAATTTTTATAGAATTAGATATGCAAAATACACATAAAACAATGTAGATTTCTTTTAAAATATATATAGGAATACAAATATAATAACGTAAATTTCTATAAAAATGTAAATACAAAATATAAATAAAATGATGTAGACACGTATAAAAATATATATACAAAATACACATAAAATAATGTAAATTCGTTAAAAAAAAAATACCAATAAAAGAATTTGTATTTGTATGAAAATAAATAAACAAAATACACATAAAATAACGTAAATTTGTATGAAACTATATGCAGAAATACACAAAATTAATTTAAAGTTGTATGAAAATAGATATACAAAATACACATAAAATAAGCTAAAGTTGAATTGAAATATATATGCAAAATAAAAAAAAATGTAAATTTGTATCAAAATATTTAAACTAATACACATAAAATAACGTAGATTTGTATAAAATTATATAAAGAAAATACACAATAAATAATGAATATACGTGTAAAAAATATTTACAAAATACACATATAATAATGTAAACTCGTATAAAAATTAATAAACAAACTACCAATGAAATAATGTAAATTAGTATGAAAAAATGTAAACAAAATACACAAAAATAACGCAAGTTTTATAAAATATATGGTACAAGACTACATAATAAATAATTTAAATTTTTATGAAAATAAATATACAAAATACAGGTAAAATAATGCAAATTTGTAGTAAAAAAATACAGAACACACATAAAATAATGTATATTTGTATAAAAAACACGCAAATGCATATAATTAAAGTAAATTTTATAAAAATATATATATAAAACACACATTAAATAATTTAAATGTATAAAATTATGTAAAAAACACATGAAATAATAATCTAGCTGTTTCGATATAAATAAATAAATATCAAAAAAATATGTAATTTTGAATGAAAATATATAAACAAAATACAAACACAGATACCCACGTAAAATAATTAAAATTTTAATGAAAATATATACAAATAAACATAAAATACGGTAAATTATATATATGAATATATATATATATATATATATATATATATATATATATATATATATATATATATATATATATATATATATATTTATATATATATATATATATATATATATGGTATATATATATATATATATATATATATATATATATAAGAGTTATATATATATATATATATATATATATATATATATATATATATATATATATATATATATATGTAATATAATATAAATAATGATTTTTTAATGTACATTTATAAATACACATAAGATAAATATAAATTTATATAAATATATATATACAAAATACACATTACATAACGTAAAAACAATATATAAATATTTATGTAAAGTACATACAATAAAGTAGAAATTCGTATTCAAATAAATAAATGAAATACCAATAAAAGAATATAAATTTATTGTGGAAATAAATTCACAAATACACATAACAGCAACTTAAATTTGTATTAAAATATATACAAAATACCCAAATAATTTAAATTTAGTATGGAAATAGATAATATACAACACATAAAATTTGGTAAATTTGTTTTGAAATATATATATATTCAAAAATGCCTATAAAATATTGTAAATTTGTATCAAAATATATAAACAAATACATACAAATTTCGTAGATTTATAAAAATATATATTAAATATTAAATAAATAATCTAAATATGTATACAGAAAAATATGTGCACAAACACACATAAAATAAAAGTAAAAATCTTATCAATACAAATTAACAGAATATCAATAAAATAATGTGTAAATTTTAATAAAAATAAAGATGCAATAATCATCAAATAAACATGTTGTATAAAATATGCTAAATACATAAAGTATTTAAGTTTGTAAATAAATATAAAATACATACAATTACGTAAATTTGTATTGAAATAGATATACAAAATACACAAAAATAATATAAAAATTGAATCAAAATATATACGAATGCATAAATATAAATTTACATGAAAATATATATATAAAATACATAAAATGAAAGTGTAAATACATTTAAAATATATGTACAAAATACACATAAAATAATGTAAATTCCTACAAAAAAAATAGGCAAAATTCCAATAAAAGAATGTATACTTGAAGGAAAATAAATACACAGAGTATCAATAAAGCAATATAAAATTTGTTTTAAAGTAAGATGAAAAATACCAATAAAATGAAAATGCGTATTTTCATAAAATACAAAACAAAATGCACATAATAAATAAATTTGTATTAAAATAAATATGCAAATGCACGCTAAAAGATGAAATTGTGTTAAATATATATATGCAATACACATAAATTAAGAACATTTCTATAAAAATGTATGTGCAAAATACTTATAAAAATGATGTAAAAGACGTTTTAAAATCTATATACAATATACACATAAAATAATATTAATTCATCAAAATAAATAAACAAAATACCAATAAGAGAATGTCATTTGTATTAAATGAATATATATATATATATATATATATATATATATATATATATATATATATATATATATATATATATATATATATATATATATATATATATATATATATATATATATATATATATATATATATATATACTTGATAGAGGAAGTCTGCTTGGAAAGCGCAATCTTATAATGAAGAGGAGTACCAGGGCTGGCAGAAACATCTCTGCTATCTTAAACTTCTTTAATAAGTTGGTTACGTTTCGGAACGAACATGTTCCATCATCAGACCTAAAAGCAAGAACATAGTGTCACATACAGCGTAAGATAAAAGTACAATAAGATTAATCTACGGTAAAAACAATCCAATGTCATAAGAAAAGATAAAATATAAAATGATAAAACGTGAAAACACTTGAAAGCAAAACTATTTAAAGTTGCCAGTAGGTGAGAGTGTACACAAAAACGAGGTTTTAACAGTAAAACTAGTAAAAATCAAGCGGATTAAAAATTGAACACTAAAGGGGAGCGTAAAAGTATCCAAACAAAAACAAACAAAACAAGTGAAGTAGACAGATGCTATAAAACAATATAAAACAATAGATTCAAAACAGCAATAAATAAAACCGTGGGTTGAAGAAAAACAAGTAAAAGAAACAACGTTAATTGTGTAACGTGAGGGGTGTGGCGTGTGTGGGTGTATGTGGGTGTATGCCAAGAAGCCAGGGCTTGAGTGCTTCCTAATTATAGCAGTGCCTTGTGTGCCTCTCGAGGCGACGTATCTCCCACACGCTGGTCGATCCTGTGTTGCCTGACCATTCTTTTGTCCGCCGGCAAGAGACTGCTCTTATCAGCTCTGGTCGTAAGTTTGCATTACCCAGCCTCGTTAACATCTGCCGCCTGTCATGCGTATTTACTACTCATTTCAGGGGGGTTTTTGGTGTGTGTGTGTGTGTAAGCGCGTGTGACTCATGTATGTAGTGAGTATAAAGGTAATAAGGGTAAAGTGCTTGCATTCAAATACGAATACCGTAATTTTTCGATGAATACGAATACGAACACAAAGAAATACTATGAATACTATGAAATACTATGAATAGGCGTACCGAACAATCACCAAATGAGAGAGAGAGAGAGAGAGAGAGAGGGAGTACAACAGAAGAAACATCCTAATTAAGGGCAGAAATAAATGAAAGGAAAATGTCCACTGTGCGTGTGTGTCTGTGTGTGTGTGTGTGTGTGTGTGTGTGGGCCACACACACACACACACACACATACACACACACTGGACTTTTTTCTCTCAATTATTTCTGCCCTCAATTAGGATGTTTCTTCTTTTGTACACTCTCTCTCTCTCTCTCTCTCTCTGAATGAAGTGAATATTTATTTTTTCGATAAAAAATAGCATGTATAGATATTATGGATGTACTCGATCATAGTCTTATAACATTAACAATATATATTAGCAACCTATAAAAAGAATCGGACATGAAGAATTATCCAGTATATCCAATAAATAAATCCAATAATAATGACGGGAGTTATTCAGCACAACATTCAAGGCTTAAAGCGTCGCCCATACCGCATGGCGACTGGCGAGGCCGCGCGCCGCCGAGTCTCATTAAGATCCAATCGGTACCGGCACTAGCGGCAATGGTCAGTGCCGAGTTGTCATGAGTCTTCCCGGCACTTGGTACCGGTACCGGGTGCCGAGAAGAATCGATTCAGCCGGCACCCGGTACCGGTACCCAGTGCCGGGAAGACTCATAATCACTCGGCACTGACCATTGCCGCTAGTGCCAGTACCGGTTGGATCTTAGTGACGCTCGGCGGCGCGCGGCCTCGCCAGTCGCCATTCGGTATGGGCCTTGTGGAGACAAATTAAGTCTTGAATGTTGTGCTGGCTGTTGAGTCATTGCCTCGCTGACCGTCTTCCCAAGGTCCCACCATTTTGTCCTGCTTTTTGTTACCATCATAGCTCCCGTTTAAATTATTTTATTATTGGATTTATTGGATGATTCTTCATGTCCGAATCTTTTTTTTTTAGGATACTAGTATATATTGTTATTGTTATTAGACAATGAGTACATCCATAATAACTACGTATACATATGTTATTCTTTTTATCGAAAAAAATATTCACTTCATTCAGGGGAGAGAGAGAGAGAGAGAGAGAGAGAGAGAGAGAGAGAGAGAGAGAGAGAGTTTTCTTCACAGAAAATTTATTTAGGAATTTCATCAGACGGCATTAAGATAAAAAAAAAAAAACTTTTGGGTATAGGTACCAGTACCGGTACTAACGGTACCTAAGTTTACGGTACCGGTACAACCGGTGCTCAAATTAACGTTACCTGCCCATCCCTAAGTAAAAGTATGCTATTTTAGGTATCTGATACCCGTAATATAGCAGGCTTCTGCTGCCTCGCCCACAGATTATTGACAGATTGTCATACTCAGCTGATTATGTTTCCCAACTTCCTACACCCAAACTGTCTTTTGGGCTCCACTAACGAAACTAATTTATAGTTATCGTTAAAAGAGTTAGATCCTGATGTTTCTTGGCAATAGGTAAGCGTAAGAAACCCTTAAATACTATGCTCTGAGTACGACAATCTGGCAACGGTGCTATACGTATTTTCATATTATTGTTCTGTTGTTTATTCAATGTTGTATTCAAGAAAAAGAATACTGATAATTTTAATTAGTTTTTGGTTATAAGGATTCATTACGAAATACAATTACCTTCTTTTACTTAGGAAACGTCTTGAATCCTGGATCGGCTATGGTGATGTTAGGTGCGCCTATTACGGTGAATAAGAATATTTCATGAAAGCCTTATGCATTCATTAATACTTTTGTTTAAGTTGACATCTAGGTATAGCTCAGCACAGTGCTGCACTAAAGTCATGCACTTGTAAAAGCCATTCATGAGCACTGAATCATGCCTTGGTGGCATTTGATTCAATACAATTTCACTTAGTTTAAGGACAAACCACCTAACATGGACCATAGGGTCTGTGTGGTCTGCATATCTACATAAATCTATGTAATTTTCTCTCTCTCTCTCTCTCTCTCTCTCTCAGCGCCCTGCCCTCACTCCGAGAGGTCAAACCGCACGCGCTCCCACTTCCGTGACCTCTCTCGCTTGCGATTCCACCCTCGTGTGCTGTACTGCACTGTACTTTAGATCTTGCTGTGCTGTGTGCCGTGTGCTATTTCGCGTTGTGCTGCGTACTGCTTATTGTCAACCGAGTTAGCTGCCTGCAGAGGTGTGCTGTTTGCTGTGCGACCACGTGCTTCTCTGGACAGGATTAAGTGTTGCCCTTATTTTTACTAATTTTCTCTGCCTGCATCTACTCTCTCGCCGTAGCGCCCTGTAAAACATATATACACATATACACAAAACACAGTGTTACACTCTTTCCGCCACATTCTTTATATATTTCCAGATCCCACTCCTACGCCACTCCCTATGCAGGTGTGCAGAGCTACCTGACCTGACTTGACCAGAGTATTCCCCAGAGACACACTAATCCTCTTAATTCCTCTCCTGCGTCTCTCCTCTCTGTCCCTCGCGTTTCGCTCCTCCCTTCTCTCGCCCCCTCTCGCCTCCCCTCTCATTGCCCCCCCTCTCTCTCATAACTACCCCCACTTGCCCCTCTCTGTCTCTCCTTCCTCACTCTATCTCGTTCCCACCCTCTCTCTCTCCTCCCTTCCTTCGCCCTCTTCCTCTCTCCATCCCCATCTCCTCCTACGCCTTCCCATCTCTCTCTCTCTCTCTCTCACTTATTCTCGCTTATTCACGCGTGCGTCCCTCTGCCCTACGAAAAAGAAAAAGAAAAGCAAATATATAGATAAACACTACTCACTTGCTCTCTCCTCCTTACCAAGATGGCGCTAAAGAAATGTTCGACTTGCACAGTAAACTTCTCTGGTCATTTCTTCTCGGGACGATCGACCGTCTGCAAGATCAGCCTGTTGACACAGCAGATGGAAACGAGACTCCTTCAATAGGACGAAAGGCTGACGGCTGGCGAGAAGATCACCGAACTAACAAGTACTGTTGATACCTTGCAGGAGTTCATCCAGGCCAACATCGTCGCCCCTGCTGCAAGTGACGCCTCATCACCCTCCTCACCTGCACTCGATGCCCAGCCACCTTCCGAAGAAGGCACGTCACAGGTGACCGGTAGAGCTGACGCTGAATGCTTCACCCCCGTGAGAGGAGGAGCCAGACCCGCCCCTAGAGCCATTTATCCTACTCATTGCTACAACAGATTTGCCATACTGAAGGAGGAGGACGAGGAACAGAGCACCTTCTTGGTCGGTGACTCTATGATTCGCCATCAGGTGGTTGAATTCTGTGGCAGAGTCCCCCGTCGTAGGCGTAACTACTGTTATCCTGGAGCTGGTGTTGACGACATCACAGCTGCCCTGGACGAGGTCACCGCTGTGGCCTCTAATGACTCACTCTTTGTTCTCCACACAGGTACAAACGACGTCACCACGACCCGGTCTGAGGAACTGCTGGACAAGTACCGTAGGCTCATCCAGCAGTATAAGTCTAAATCCCCTAATATTTTGATTTCAGGAATTCTACCACGGACATGGGATGAGGGCGACTTCTACAGTAAGGCCTTCAGCCTCAACAACCGCCTGCAGACTCCCTGCGGAGAGCTTGACGTCGAGTTCTTTAACGCCTGGAACGATTTCTACGGCCAGAGTAAACTTTTCCAAAGGGACGGCGTACACCTGTCCCCCATCGGGGCAGCCAGATTCGGAAGGCTCCTCAACAACGCCGTACGTAACGCCCGAAAAACAAAAAACGACTCTCAGCCACGTCCTTCCATCCCGCCCGTGTAAATAGACACCATACACCGCAACAGACTCGTAACATTGAACCCTCCGGTACCACCACCTCTATTACCAAGCTTCAAGATAACCTAAGAGTCCTTAGTTTCAATGCGCGTAGCCTAAGAAACAAGTTTGATGAACTGCGATGTCTTGCTCTGACAGAAAGCTTTGACGTAATTGCTATAACCGAAACATTTATCGACACCACTAATATTGATTTAAGTTCCGAATACAACATAGATGGCTACAGATTCTTCAACAATGATCGTGTAAACCGTAGAGGGGGTGGTGTCGCCCTTTTTGTCAAAAGCTACTTGCAACCCACTGACAAAACACCAAGAAACAATAACGTTGAACATTTGTGCGTGCGAGTAAACACTGCAAAAGTCAATTTAAATATATCTATCACTTACAGGCCTCCGGGGCAATCACTC
>NW_026110430.1:526880-531880 GCF_024679095.1 Eriocheir sinensis
AGGCTTTCTGAAAGTCCAGGTATATAACATCACTGGGGATGTGGGCATCCCAGTTCTTATATATACCTTGGAAGAAGTCTAATAAATTCGTTAGGCAGGAGCGCTTGTTTCTGAAGCCATGCTGGGTGTCGGAGATTACATTATTGTCTTCTAGAAACTTAACAAGTTTGTCTCTAATAATCTTTTCGAGTATTTTTCCTGCCACTGATGTCAAACTTATGGGCCTGTAGTTTAATGCAACGCTTTTGTCTCCCTTTTTGAAAATTGGTGTTACGTTCGCCATCTTCCAGTCTTCCGGGACCTTTTTCAATTGAACAGACTGGTTGAATATGTTAGTGAGTGGCTGAAGTATTTGTTGTTTAAGCTCTTTTAATAACCGCGGGGACAAACCGTCAGGTCCTGTTGACTTGTTCGTGTCGAGTTTATCCAAATACTCTTTCACTTCTTGGTCGCATATTGAGTCAATTTTCAGGGGCGTGATTCCCCTCGGCGGGTCAGGGTTCTCGGGCATGGTTTCGATGTTTTCGACTGTGAATACGGATGCGAAGTTACTGTTCAGGATTCTGGCCATCTGTTTACTGTCCTGAGTTGCAGCTCCAGTCTCGTCTGTCAGGGGACCAATATTGGATTTTACTTTCTTTTTCGATCTGATGTATGTGAAGAATTTTTTTGAGTTTGTCTTGATGTCATGCGCTATTTGTTTTTCGTAGTTGCGTTTACTACTCCGAATAAGGGTGCGACAAGCTCTGAGGCTGTTGTGGTACTGAGTACGGGCTTCGGCCGTGTCATTCTCTTTCATTAGGTTATAATTCCTTTTTTTTAAGTTTACCGCCCTTGTGATTTCTCTGGTCATCCACGGTGGATCTACGGCACCATTTACTCGCCTGGGTTTCGTAGGCACTGTAGCCTTTTCTACTCCCAAAAACTTATCTTTGAAGTTGTTCCACACGTTGTCGATTGTATTGTCGGTTAGGTGAAGTTGGTCCCAGGTCGCAGAGGAAAGCAGCTCACGGGCTAGGTTGAAATTTGCTTTTTTGTAGTCTGGTATCACTGACGGATTGTCTACGAGTTTGTGACTTATGTTGACATTGATACGGATTAAGTGGTGATCGCAACCGTTAATTTTTTCACCAACTTCACAGTCGCGAATGAGGTCGGGGTCGCTTACTAATACCAGATCCAGCAGATTGTTTTCTCTTGTTGGTTGAGTTACAACTTGAGTGAGGAACGAATCCTCCACCATTTCTATAAGCCTGTTACCCTCTTGATCTCCATTCAATTTTGCCAAGTCAATGTTAGGGCAATTAAAGTCATCAATTATTTTTGCTTCTTTACTTTGTGTTAAAGAGTGAAGCTCTTCGTACAGGGCAGTGTCATCGGCTGCCTGTTGTTTTGGAGGCCTGTATACGGTCGCAAGTGTTAGTTTCTTATTATTCGCAGTTATTTCCACATAGACGGAGTCGTAATTCTCTGCGTCCTGTTTGTCTATTTTATGGCAGGAGCGTACTTTTTACGTAGCAAATTACTCCTCCTCCTTTCTTGTGCATTCGATTTTTTTGGAAGCTTTCGTACCCGGGAAATGACAGTTCAGATACTAGATGTGCAGAGTTGGTCCAAGTCTCTGTGATGGCTACCACATCTGGTTTCTCAGTTGCAATATACGCCCTAATTTCGTCCTTTTTGGGTAATAGACTGCGTGCATTTGTGTACAAAATGGAAATGTGACTACTGGTTTGGCCGCGTCGTGTTGAATGAGTTCGCTTGTCGGAGGCGTCGTTGGTTACACAGTTTCTTGCAAGCCGCATCGACGCTACGGTTCGGTTAATCAAGGGTTGCCTTTGCCTTGCCCTCGCCTCCAGTTTTTTGAATAGCTTTTCGAGAAGCTTTCAACTGCATCGTTCAGGAGCCTTCCTAGCCGCGCCGAACCAACCTCGTTCAAGTGGAGTCCGTCCTCCCAAAACAAATCTGGGCGCTGGTTGAAGTGATGCCATGCGTTCATGAACCCTACGCCTTCATCGTTACATAACTGCTTTAGACTAGTGTTGACGCCGTACGCTTTACTGCGGAGGAGGAGGAGGAGGAATAGGAGGAGGAGGTCAGCATTAATATTATTGAACTGTAAGGGTGACACAAAATCTATAAATATAACCGTTATAAACACACACACACACACACACACACACACACACACACACACACACACACACACACACACACACACACACACACACACACTACTTAATGTCTCTGTCGCGGGGTCTCATTTCCCTCGTCTTCTTATCTCTTTATCTCCTCCCTTTCATCTCCTTCACCTCCTCCCTGTGTCTCCCTGTCTCTCTCTCCGTCTCATCACCGCTGCTTCGTCGGTAAACACGGGGAGGAAAATATTGTCCTGGTGTCACTCCTCCTTTTCCTCTTTTTTTTTTTAGCTGTCTTTTTTACATTTTTTTTTTTTAGTTTTTACATTACTCCGTTCATTTTTTTCCTTCCATCAATATTCCTTTGTTAGTTTGCATTTTTCTTTCTCTCCTTATTTTTCCTTTGCTGTATTTTTTCTGTTTCTTTTTTTTCCTTTTTGCATTCTTTTCGTTTCTCCATTCTACCGTTTATTGTTTCGCTTCAGTCGTTATTCCTTTATTAATTCGCACTTTCCTTGCCACGCCTTGACCCAGTTCAAAACCTTACCCTCTACTCCGTGAGCCTGTTGTTTAAACAACAGTCGTTGGTGAGGAACTTTGTCAAACGCTTTACTAAACTCAAGATAGATTATATCACAATTTTCATCTCTGTCTACCTCCTCAAATACTTTATTGTAGAAGTACAAGAGATTGGTGAGGCATGACCTACCTTTCGTGAACCCATGCTGCGAGTCGTGAATTAAGCTGTGTTTCTCTGTACCTCTCGATACTTCTCCCTCCTCCCCCTTATCCTCTTCTACCTTCCTTTTCCCCTTTCCCTCCTTTCTTTCTTTCGTTTTTTTTTCCTTCGTCACTTTTTTTCGCTCGCCTTTCCGTTTCTCTCTTCCCTTTCTCTGTACATTACCCCCACTTTCCCCTTCCGTTTATCCCTTTGTCGCCCCTATCCTATGTCTGACTTCTTGCCTTCCCTTCCCTACCCCTCTTCTCCCCTCACCCTAAACTTTTCTCCCCTAATTTCCCCTTCCCTCTCCACTTCCCTTCACCCCTCACCACCTCTCCCTCCCCATACCTTTCCTTATCTTCTCCCCAGTCCTTCCTCCCCCTTTCCCTTCCCCTTCCTCTCACTTCTCCCTTCCCAGTGGTCGGTGGAGCCAAGGCGGCACGCGACGAGAATATACCATCCCAGAAGAGGACAACGTTGATAACCAGCACGTTCCTGCTAAAGGATGTTCATTTACATTAAAATGACTCAACAAAAAAAGATGAAGAAGGCTAACTGCTGCGGGTGCTTCGACTGGCTCTTCGCCAGGCGGGCGCGCCGCAGCCCTCCCGAGGACCTCGACTCTTTCGTCGAAGAAATCAAAAACGTGGGTGCCCAGGACGATGCGGGCGAACAGGGACAAGCGTCCCTGAGCCCGGTCTGCCTGCAGAACGCAGCTCAGCCGCTCGCTGTGGTGGCGGAGGAACTCCCCTCCGACACCCAGGATGCTGACGGGGTGGTGGGAAATGGAGGTAAGGAGGGCAATGGCAAGAGGCCTCAAACCCTCATCATTACAATCCACTTGGTCAAGAGAGAAAGGATCAACAAGCCACTGGACGAAACAACAGTCGCAGTAAAGGACTGGACGCTGGAGAGCCGTGGCAAGCGTGTTCAAACTCTGATCATTACTCAGCTCAAGGTCAAGAGAAAAAAGATCAAGGAGCTCCCCTCCGAGCATCGAGGCACTGCTGGGGACGCTCCTTCCAGCACGGGCAAGGCAGTTACCGAGCCACCAAATAAGCCCCTCAAAAGCAGCCTCAAAAAGCAGGATGCCTCTCAAAACACGGTCAAGAAAATTGTCAGGTTCAACTTCCAAAACCTGAACACTTTCGTCAAGGATCGTGAACAGTACTGTGGCTATGACTACTTCAAGTATGGCTTCCCTCTCTCCAGCAATCCTTCTGAGCTGCAAAAGCTAAAGGAGAGAACAGTGAAACCACAGGAAGCGCCACCAAAGGAAGCTGTAAACAAACTGTCAGAGCTTCAGAAAACAGCAACAGAGAAAGCAACAGATTCACACAACAAAAACACTGAGCCACAACATCTCACAGGGATCCTCAAGAAAGGAAAGACGGCCAGCACCGCTCATAGATGTCTGCGCTTTGACTTCCAAAACTTGAACACTTTCGTCAAGGATCGCGAGCTGTACTGTGGCTACGACTACTTCAAGTATGGGTTCCCTCTCTCCAGCATTCGTTCTGAGCTGGAAAAGGTAAAGGAAAGAAAAACGAAGCCACAGGAAGGGCCAGTAAAGGACGCGCTAAACAAACACAACACATTACAAGAGCAAACAGTTAGGGCAGCTTGCTGTACACCGATGAATACCACTATTGGAGGGAAGTCTCCTAAAGGTATCCTTAAGGGAGAAAAGATGCCACGGTCCACCTGTCCAAAACATGTGCGCTTCAACCTTGGTAACCTCCGCGCCCCCGTCAAGGAACGTGAGCTGTACCGTGGCCACGACTACTGCAGATACGCCGCGCCGCTCGAAGCCACTCAGTCTCCCAACTTTACCTCGAGGCTTCACCACCAGCCCGTTAGATCCGCCTCTAACTCGCTGCGTGGCGCGCCTCGGCACCTCGGGAGGACGACACAGTGGAGCAACGACTCCTTCCAGCAAAACGGTGGCCGGAATGCTGCACACAACTACACCAACAGCCGCCACTCACAGCACCGCCAGCACAACTCAAGCACCTATGTCTCGCCGAGATACGAACCAAGGCATTTCTACGGACAGACAAATCCAGGCACCAACTCCCGCACCAGATGTCGTGTCAAGAGAGGCGCCAAGCCGAGTGGTGGTGATTTTCTGTGAGCACAGG
>NW_026110430.1:536880-544380 GCF_024679095.1 Eriocheir sinensis
AACAAACACAACACATTACAAGAGCAAACAGTTAGGGCAGCTTGCTGTACAACGATGAATACCACTATTGGAGGGAAGTCTCCTAAAGGTATCCTTAAGGGAGAAAAGATGCCACGGTCCACCTGTCCAAAACATGTGCGCTTCAACCTTGGTAACCTCCGCGCCCCCGTCAAGGAACGTGAGCTGTACCGTGGCCACGACTACTGCAGATACGCCGCGCCGCTCGAAGCCACTCAGTCTCCCAACTTTACCTCGAGGCTTCACCACCAGCCCGTTAGATCCGCCTCTAACTCGCTGCGTGGCGCACCTCGGCACCTCGGGAGGACGACACAGTGGAGCAACGACTCCTTCCAGCAAAACGGTGGCCGGAATGCTGCACACAACTACACCAACAGCCGCCACTCACAGCACCGCCAGCACAACTCAAGCACCTATGTCTCGCCGAGATACGAACCAAGGCATTTCTACGGACAGACAAATCCAGGCACCAACTCCCGCACCAGATGTCGTGTCAAGAGAGGCGCCAAGCCGAGTGGTGGTGATTTTCTGTGAGCACAGGGCGAGCACACACAGTCGTGATCAAACTCAAATGTTCAGCGACGTACAGTTGACGTACATTGCGGGTGCATTTCTCAACACCCGCTGAACAGCAACTGTCGTTGATTGGTGATAACAGTGACTGAGGAGTGCCAAGAAGCACCACAAACACACTGAGAGGAACGGCTCGCCAGCTGACTACAGTCACCATGCAGAGGAACACATCCCACGGAACGGTGCCACTTCTACGGAACAAATTGTTCAAGAGTGTCGCATCTGTGGGGAGTGATTCGATGCATGTGTGTGGTTACATTTCTTATCTTATATTTCAAATGAAAAAAATAAAAATAAATATTCTTCTTCATTTACCCTCCCCTGTTCTTCCCTGTCTTTTTCCTCCCTTTCTTAACATTATAACATAAGAACGTAAGGAGTCAGCAAGAGACCGGTTGGCCTATACTAGGCAGCTCCTGTACACTCAACCCCACCTTACCTCACCATCCATGGCTTTATCTAACCTCTTCTTGAATGTATCTACAGTATGGTATTGGCACCCACAATATGGCTCCCAAGCCTGTTCCATTCGTCCACCACTCTATTGGTGAACCAATTCTTGCCTATGTCTTTGTTAAATATGAATTTGTCTAACTTAAAACCATTTACACACACACACACACACACACACACACACACACACACACACACACACGCACGCACGCACACACGCACGCACGCACGCACGCACCCCCCCCCCACCCCCCCACACACACACACACTACTTAATGTCTCTGTCGCGGGGTCTCATTTCCCTCGTCTTCTTATCTCTTTATCTCCTCCCTTTCATCTCCTTCACCTCCTCCCTGTCTCTCCCTGTCTCTCTCTCCGTCTCATCACCGCTGCTTCGTCGGTAAACACGGGGAGGAAAATATTGTCCTGGTGTCACTCCTCCTTTTCCTCTTTTTTTCTTTAGTAGTCTTCTTTGTATTTTTTTTTAGTTTTTATATTATTCCGTTCATTTTTTTTTCTTCCTTCCATCATTATTCCTTTGTTAATTTGCATTTTTCTTTCTCTCCTTATTTTTTCTTTGCTTTATTTTTTTGTTTTCTTTTTTTCCTTTTGCATTCTTTGGGTTCCTCTATTCTGCCGTTTACTGTTTCGTTTCAATCATTATTCCTTTATTAATTCGCATTTTCCTTCCTCCCATTATTTTTCCCCTATTTTCTTTTTTTCCTTTCCTTTCTTCCCGTCTTGCATAACTCCACTATTCATTGCGTTTCATTATTCATTTTCATTTTTTGTTATCTTATTTCCTTATTTACTTCCATCCTCCTTTTTTACATAACTTTTATCTTCCTTTTTTTATTTTCCTTTTTTTGCGCATGATTAGTACTTTTTTTAGTCTCATGATTTTTTTTCTTTTCATTCATTCATTCTTTTTACCTTTTTTTTCGTTTTCTTTCCTTTCGTCCGTTCTTCCTTATTCCTTTCATTCCTATGCGTTTGGAATTGGAGAGAGAGAGAGAGAGAGAGAGAGAGAGAGAGAGAGAGAGAGAGAGAGAGAGAGAGAGAGAGATCCCCTAGTGACAGAGTACCAGGTTAATAACAATGAAATGAGGTGACACACACACACACACACACACACACACACACACACACACAGGTAATATTAATAATGGCTGAGGTGAGTTGAGTTAGCTTTGTCTTGAGTAAGTAATGCCGCGCTCCCGCATGCTCTTATTAGCTGTATGTGTATGTGTGTGTGTGTGTGTGTGTGTGTGTGTGTGTGTGTGTGTGTGTGTGTGTGTGTGAGGATGATAATGTTGGACTAATAATGCTAACAGCTACAGGAAGAATAAACTGTGATAATGATAATAGTAATCCTAATAATAATAATAATAATAATAATAATAATAATAATAATAAGAAGAAGAAGAAGAAGAAGAAGAAGAAGAAGAAGAAGAAGAAGAAGAAGAAGAAGAAGAAGAAGAAGAAGAAGAAGAAGAAGAAGAAGAAGGAGACGAAGAAGAAGAAGGAAACGAAGAAGGAGACGAAGAAGGAGACGAAGACGAAGAAGAAAACGAAGTAGAAGTAGAAGTAGAAGTAGAAGTAGAAGAAGTAGATGAAGAAGAAGATAAAGGAAATGAAAAACTGGACGAGGAGGAAAAAAAGAGAACGTTGGACACATTGTTAATGATGATGATGATGATGATGACATTGAAATTACGTTAATCCGAAAAACATCCGCTCGACATCTATTCCTATCAGTGTTATCTTTATTTTTAGACTATCGGAAGGAAGCCCAGAACGTGTACTTATCTAACACTTACGGACTAATTTCCTGCCTTCATTGATTCGAACTAACTTTCCTTCTTCGAACTAACAGACTTTTCGGACCAGTGACATTCGGATGAACGGACTCGGTCTCTTTTTGGTACTTGGCAGTTCGATGCGTAAGACGGAATTTTATCTGTTACTAATACGAAGGTTTTGATAATGGTGTAAATGATAACGATAGGAATAGTGAAAAGTAGACTAAGAATAACAAATAGGAGAGGAGAATGACACATAGCAGGAAAGAGGAGTGTATGGAAAAAGAGAAGTAGAAGGAAGAGGAAAAAGAGGAGGAAGAGGAATAGAGGAAGGAGGAGGAGGAACACAAAGGAATTGTGAATGTTACCCGAGATACCGTGCGCCAAAAGTTTACTGAGCAATCGTTGGTGGGGGACCTTATCAAATGCCTTTTGAAAATCCAGATATTTAATATCTACTGATCTGCTTTCATCGAACACCTCAAAAATATAATGAAAAAAATCAAGTAAGTTAGTTAAACATGAACGTTTACTACGGAGGCCATGTTGCGACTTATTTATTATATTATTTACTTCGAAGAATTTCACCATATTGTCGCGAATAATTGTCTCCATTGACTTACAAACAATTGATGTCAAGCTAATTGGCCGAGGAGGAGGAGGAGGAGGAGGAGGAGGAGGTCAGCATTAATATATCTGAACCGTAGGAGTGACACAAAATCTATAAATATAACCATTATAAACACACACACACACACACACACACACACACACACACACACACACACACACACACACACACACACACACACACACACACACACACTCTTCCTTCTACCCCCCTCATTCCTACCGTCTTCACTTACTATTCTACAACCTCTCCGTCACCCCTTTCTTCTTCTTTTCCTCTCTCTCTGTGATCCTTTCCTCTTATCTCTCTTTCCCCCGTGTTCTCCTATCTCCTCTTTCGTTCTCCTATACCTCCTTTCACTTTTCTTTTCCCTTCTCTGTAACCCCTTTTTCTTTCACTCATTTTTCTTTTCTTCCATTTCCCTCTTTCTACCCTGTCTACCCTTTTCTTTACCATACTCCCTTCTCTTCTTATTTTACCATGCTCCCCTTCCCTCCTCTATCTTCCCATCTTCCCTTCCCCCCTTGCTTCTTTTCCATATTCCCGCCCTCTGCTGCTCTCCCTCTTTCCCCCCTTCCCCGGCAGTGGCTAAGTTATATTCGGACCAAATGGATACCTGAATATTGCACCTCCTAATCTGCCAGTGTCAATCAAGGTAATGACTCCCACCTGGCCCTTAATTAGCTAACAGGTGAGGTGAGGCGAGGTACTTGGGGAGCCGGGCGAGGGACGTCTTTCAGGGCGGAGAGAGAGAGAGAGAGAGAGAGAGAGAGAGAGAGAGAGAGAGAGAGAGAGAGAGAGAGAGAGAATCCTTTTTTTGGAACTTGCTTGGCTCGACTTAACACACACACACACACACACACACACACACACACACACACACACCGTTGTCATGCATATCACTCAGGTGTGCCGCGTACGTGCAAGGTAATTAGAGGTAAGTGGAGCTGGCGGCAGTGATTAAGGGGACTAGGTGGGAGCAACGGGGTAAGATCCAGAGCCTGTGCAGACCCTAAAAGGACAATAACAGAGCCATATAGTGAGAGCCATAAAGAATAACATGTTCTATCTTCTACTCTCTCGTTCTCCTATACCCCTTCCCACTCTTCTTTCCCCTCTCTGTAACCCCGTCCTCCCATCTCCTCCCTTCTTTCACTGCCTTTTCTTTCCTTCTTCCCTTTCTCTCTTTGTAACCATTTTCTATCATTTTCTTTACCATATTCCCTTCTCCTCTAACTTTGCCATACTCCCCTTTCCTCCTCTTTCTTTCCTTCTTCCCTTTCTCTCTTTGTGGCAATTTTCTATCATTTTCTTTACCATATTCCCTTCTCCTCTAACTTTGCCATACTCCCCTTTCCTCCTCTTTCTTCCCATCTTCCCTTCCCCCCTTTCTTAAATATATCGGCCCTTCTCCTCTAACTTTACCATACCCCCCTTTCCTCCTCTTTCTTCCCATTTTCCCTTCCCCCCCTTCTTAAATGTATCGGACTCACACTACGAATATTTGCCAAGACCACAGAGAAAATTAACCAGGTTTTCATATGTTCTCCCGTTCATGGCGCAGAAGTCATGTAAAACTATCACTAGGATCACAAAACAGTCCATGAAAATCTGTAAAACTAACACTAGGATCTGAAAATCTGTAAATCAATAGAATCATGAAAATATGTAAAACTATCAATAGGATCACAAAACGGTCCATGAAAATCTGTAAAACTATCTATAGGATCTGAAAATCTGTAAATCAATAGAATCATGAAAATCTGTAAAACTATCTATAGGATCTGAAAATCTGTAAATCAATAGAATCATGAAAATATGTAAAACTATCAATAGGATCACAAAACAGTCCATGAAAATCCCAACAACTTCTACGAGAGGCTTTTCAAACAGGAGAACCGTGGTGCCGATACCTTTAAAAATACGTGTTACAGACCAAAGCATTGTAGATGGCTGTATACAAGAGGGCCATGCAGTGTTGAAGTTAGCTTAGGGGAGCCAAAGTGGGGCCCAAACAACCATAACAGAGCCATATAGAGCAAAATAGAGACCAAATAGCTGAATAGACCCATAGAGCCGTAGACAAAATTATAGAATATGGCAATGTAGAGGCATATGAAACCTAAAAGAGCCAGAACAGAGCCAAAGAGAGCCACATGGACCCAGATACAACAAATACGGGATTATTATATGCGTCCTATATTAATTTTCTAGGTAATTTTTCCTTGATATTTCCTCTGAGAAAAAAATATATTGCAGCTATTTGAGAATCGCACGCAGCTTAACTATGTGCCAAGGTGCGTCGGACAGAGCCATGTAAAGACCAACTGAGCAGCACATTCTAAACAGAGCCGATTAGAACTGGGTCGATAGAGCCCTGAAAAAGTGACCCCATCCATTCCTTAAGAGGCGGGTAGAGGCGGAGGGAAGGTATATCTTGGGATGGGAAGTTAATGGCACGCAGAGAGAGAGAGAGCACATTATACAACATTCACACTCCTTCCTTCCTCACTTCCTTCCTTCCTCCCTCCCTTCCTTTGCTGTATAGATAGATAAAGAGAGAGAGAGAGAGAGAGAGAGAGAGAGAGAGAGAGACTGAGACTGTTTTCGCTCGTTTGTTTCAGTTCATTTTCAAAGCTTCGTCTTGCAACCCGAACCGTTTTGTCTTCATTTGAGACTTCGAAGTAAAGCCTGATTGCTTCATTCCCTCTACCCCCTCCCCTTCTCTTCCCTTCACCCCCCTTGCTTACGGCTCTCTTTCCTAGGCAGACTCTCCCCTTATTTGCATCATCCCCTCCCCCCTCACCTCTCTCTCCCGATTCCCTCCTCCCTTGACTTTCCCTTCATTGTATTGTTTTCCTTTTCGCTTTTATTTCAGTTTCCTTCTCTTCTGTCTCTTTTCTCCAGCTTTTTCGCTTTCTTCACTTCTCCTTCTTTACTCTTCCTACTTGTTCATCTTTTGTTTCTCAAGTTCTCTTCACCTCTTATACATGTTATTCCTCTTATCTATATCATTATCATTATCATTTCTTAGTCACCGGGTGTTATTGTTTTCCGCCTACCATTTTATCTTATTTCCTCTATCCTTTCCTCTTTGTAACCTCCTTCCCTCCTTCCATCCCCCTCTTCATCCTTCTTTTTTTATCTTCCCCCATTCGTACCCTATCCTGCTCCCCGCCTCTTTCCTCCACTCATCCATCCTCTCTGAGTCGTGCTAATCTGTTTGTTTACTATCTGTCTGTCTGTGTCCGTCTGTCCTCCTCTTTCATCTCCGTAGTGTACCTTGCCACAAACAGCCTCGTAATGATCATCAGGTCCACTGTTGTTCTTCCTTTGTGTTCCTTTGTGTTCCTCCTCCTCTTCCTCATGTTAATCCTATTCTCTCCATAATCCTGATTCTATCCTAATCTCATGTCTATCTATCCTCATCAGTCTCATGTCTTTATATACTTTTTTTTATATGTTGTCTTCCTCAGTCCATGCACGTGGCGAGGACAGTGAGATCTTGGAAAATTTCACATGGATTCACTCAGCACGAGTATATGGCGTTGTCAATACCTGTGCAGAAGGATAAAGATCCGGATCTTCAAGTCCCTTGTGCTCCCTGGAGAGGCGGATAGATGCCGTTGGTAATAAATGTCTACGCAGAATCATGGGATATCGCTGGAATGACTTAGTGTCAAACCAGCAACTACTCCTTGAGACTGATTCGACATACCACCTGCACAGCTCGTCAACGCCAACTCCGGCTAAATGATCACGTGCCACGCCACCCATAAGCTGATCCTGCTCATCGGGTTGTCTCTGTAAGAGACAATCTTGAGTGGAGGAAGCGTCCCCACAGAGTTCATGGCTTGAGCAAGTCGATATATCCTCCCGGGAGGTACTCGGGATGGGAAGGAGGCGGGCATGGCGACTTGCTCGAAGAGGCTCGGACTTGGCGCCGCAAGGTTGGCAAGGCGACGCGCCCCCGGGATATGCTCTCATTGATTGATTTCCTCCTAATTTATATATTTATCATTT
>NW_026110430.1:546880-569380 GCF_024679095.1 Eriocheir sinensis
TCCCACCCCATTTCATTCCCACCCATTTCATTCCCACCCATTTCGTTTCCATCCAATTCATTTTCATCTTTTTCGTTTCCACCCAATTCATTCCCACCCCATTTCATTTCCACCCAATTCATTCCCACCCCATTTCATTTCCACCCAATTCATTCCCACCCCATTTCATTTCCACCCAATTCATTCCCACCCCATTTCATTTCCACCCAATTCATTCCCACCCCATTTCATTCCCACCCATTTCATTCCCACCCATTTCGTTTCCATCCAATTCATTTCCATCTTTTTCGTTTCCACCCAATTCATTCCCACCCATTTCATTTCCACCCAATTCATTACCACCCAATTAATTAACACCCCAATTCATTCCCACACATTTCATTTCCACCCAATTCTTTCCCCCCCATTTCGTTTCCACCCAATTCATTCCCACCCCATTTCATTTCCACCCAATTCATTCCCACCCCATTTCGTTTCCACCCAATTCATTCCCACCCATTTCATTTCCACCCAATTCATTCCCACCCCATTTCATTTCCACCCAATACTTTCCACCCAATTGAATTTCAACCCATTTCATTCCCACCCATTTCATTTCCACCAATTTATTTCCAACCCATTTCATTTCCACCCAATTCATTCCCACCATTTCATTTCCACCCATTGATTTCCCACCCATTTCATTTCCACCCAATTCATTCCCACCCATTTCATTTCGACCCATTTCATTTCCACCCAATTCATTCCACCCATTTCATTTCCACCAATTCATTCCCACCCATTTCATTTCCACCAATTCATTTCCACCATTTCCTTACGACCCATTTCATTTCCACCCAATTCATTCCCACCCATTTCATTTCGACCCATTTCATTTCCACCCAATTCATTCCCACCCATTTCATTTCGACCCATTTCATTTCCACCCAATTCATTCCCACCCATTTCATTTCCACCCAATTCATTCCCACCCATTTCATTTCCACCCAATTCATTCCCACCCATTTCATTTCGACCCATTTCATTTCCACCCAATTCATTCCCACCCATTTCATTTCCACCCAATTCATTCCCACCCATTTCATTTCGACCCATTTCATTTCCACCCAATTCATTCCCACCCATTTCATTTCCACCCAATTCATTTCCACCCATTTCATTTCCACCCATTTCATTTCCACCCATTTCATTTCCACCCATTTCATTACCACCCATTTCATTTCCACCCAATTCATTCCCACCCATTTCATTTCCACCCAATTCATTCCCACCCATTTCATTTCCACCCAATTCATTCCCACCCATTTCATTTCCACCAATTCATTCCCACCCATTTCGTTTCCACCCAATTCATTCCCACCCATTTCATTTCCACCCAATTCATTCCCACCCATTTCATTTCCACCCAATTCATTCCCACCCATTTCATTTCCACCCAATTCATTCCCACCCATTTCATTTCCACCCAATTCATTCCCACCCATTTCATTTCCACCCAATTCATTACCACCCAATTCATTTCCACCCAAGTCATTCCCACCCATTTCATTTCACCAATTCATTCCCACCCATTTCATTTCCACCAATTTCATTCCCACCCATTTCATTTCCACCCAATTCATTCCCACCCATTTCATTTCCACCCAATTCATTCCCACCCATTTCGTTTCCACCCAATTCATTCCCACCCATTTCATTTCCACCCAATTCATTCCCACCCATTTCATTTCCACCCAATTCATTCCCACCCCATTTCATTTCCACCCAATTCATTCCCACCCCATTTCATTTCCACCATTCATTCCCACCCCATTTCATTTCCACCCAATTCATTCCCACCCATTTCATTTCCACCCAATTCATTCCCACCCATTTCATTTCCACCCAATTCATTCCCACCCATTTCATTTCCACCCAATTCATTCCCACCCATTTCATTTCCACCCAATTCATTCCCACCCATTTCGTTTCCACCCAATTCATTCCCACCCATTTCATTTCCACCCAATTCATTCCCACCCATTTCGTTTCCACCCAATTCATTCCCACCCATTTCATTTCGACCCATTACATTTCCACCCAATTCATTCCCACCCATTTCATTTCCACCCAGTTCATTCCCACCCATTTCATTTCCACCCAGTTCATTCCCACCCATTTCATTTCCACCCAGTTCATTCCCACCCATTTCATTTCCACCCAGTTCATTCCCACCCATTTCATTTCCACCCAGTTCATTACCACCCATTTCATTTCCACCAATTCATTCCCACCCATTACATTTCCACCAGTTCATTCCCACCCATTTCATTTCCACCCAGTTCATTCCCACCCATTTCATTTCCACCCAGTTCATTCCCACCCATTTCATTTCCACCCACTTCATTCCCACCCATTTCATTTCCACCCAATTCATTCCCACCCATTTCATTTCCACCCAATTCATTCCCACCCATTTCATTTCGACCCATTTCATTTCCACCCAATTCATTCCCACCCATTTCATTTCCACCCAATTCATTCCCACCCATTTCATTTCCACCCAATTCATTCCCACCCATTTCATTTCCACCCAATTCATTCCCACCCATTTCGTTTCCACCCAATTCATTCCCACCCATTTCATTTCCACCAATTCATTCCACCATTTCATTTCCACCCAATTCATTCCACCCATTTCATTTCGACCCATTTCATTTCCACCCAATTCATTCCCACCCATTTCATTTCCACCAGTTCATTCCCACCATTTCATTTCCACCAATTCATTCCACCCATTTCATTCCCACCCATTTCATTTCCACCCAATTCATTCCCACCCATTTCATTTCCACCCATTTCATTTCCACCCATTTCATTTCCACCCAATTCATTCCCACCCATTTCATTTCCACCCATTTCATTCCCACCCATTTCATTTCCACCCAATTCATTCCCACCCATTTCGTTTCCACCCATTTCATTCCCACCCATTTCATTTCCACCCAATTCATTCCCACCCATTTCATTTCCACCCAATTCATTCCCACCCATTTCATTTCCACCCAATTCATTCCCACCCATTTCATTTCCACCCAGTTCATTCCCACCCATTTCATTTCCACCCAATTCATTCCCACCCATTTCATTTCCACCCAATTCATTTCCACCCAATTCATTCCCACCCATTTCATTTCCACCCATTTCATTCCCACCCATTTCATTTCCACCCAATTCATTCCCACCCATTTCATTTCCACCCAATTCATTACAACCCATTTCATTTCCTTCCATTTCATTCACACCCATTTCATTTCCACCCATTTCATTCCCACCCATTTCATTTCCACCCAATTCATTCCCACCCATTTCATCTCCACCCAATTCATTTCCACCCATTTCATTCCCACCCATTTCATTTCCACCCAATTCATTCCCACCCATTTCATCTCCACCCAATTCATTCCCACCCATTTCATTTCCACCCAATTCATTCCCACCCATTTCATTTCGACCCATTTCATTTCCACCCAATTCATTCCCACCCATTACATTTCCACCCAATTCATTCCCACCCATTTCATTTCCACCCAATTCATTCCCACCCATTTCATTTCCACACATTTCATTTCCCCCACCCATGTCCATCAATTTCCACTCATTTTATTTCAACCCATTTCTACCTATTTCCACCCATACCTACCACTCACTTCCACCATTCCATCCATTCTCACCCATCTTATCATTTCCCTTCCACCAATCATTTTCCACCCTTCAAGACCAATTCCACACTCCAGGACAACAACAGCAACACATCGACGAATATTTAAAAGCATCAAAGGACCACCAAAAAAATAAGACACGAGATGAAGTGTGTGATGAAGAGAAGCTTATACATCAATTAATCAGATGACATTCAGGGGTAGGAGAAGGAGGAGGAGGAGGAGGAGGAGGAGGAGGAGGAGGAGGATTTAATGCTCTGATTCAAATGCGTGATGATGATAATATAAGTAGTAAATGTTGACACAGAGCAGGAGGAGGAATAATAATGAGGGGAAGGAGGAGGAAGAGGAGAAGGAGGAGGAGGAGGAGGAGGATGGAGGAAGATTATATATAACTGCGTAGAGAATAGAATGAGGAAAGGAAGAATAAAACGCGACATACACATATACCAATAAAAACAATGACGAGAAGTGGAACATTTGACGATATAAATAAAATAATTAAATAGAAAATAAAGAAGAAAAGATGGAGGGAGTTCTTTTTGTCTTAGTACTTTTTTTTTAGTCGTAGCTCAAGAATCGAATCTCCTCCTCCTCTTCCTCTTCTCCCCCTTCTCCTCTTCCTCCTCCTCCTGCTCCTCCTCCTCCTGCTCCTCCTCCTCGCTTCATTATTCAAGCATGAGTGACACTTCAACATTTTTTCTTAACTTCATACAAGGCTGTGAGAAGAGGAGGAAAGACATTTATTTATTTATTTATATATACGACTTAAGGTTTAATTTTAGACTGCTGGTGTTGCCGTTGTCTCGTGTAGAGGATTGAGAGAGCACTGAGGAAGAGTGTGTGTGTGGGGTGTGTGTGGCTGTGTGAAGAACATAACAACATAAGAAGTCCGCAAGAGGCCGGGCGATCTATACAAAGCAGCTCCTGTAAGCCTAACCCAAGCCTACCTCACTATCAATGAATTATCCAACCACTTTTAAAGGTATGTACGGTATTGGCACTTACAACATGACTACCAAGCCTGTTGCACCCATCCACGACTCTCTTTTACACGACTCATTGTTATATTTATTTTTTCTGCTGTTTCCGTCTTCCCTTTCTCCCACCCTCTCCTCCTTCTCCTCTTCCTCCTCCGCTTCCTTCTCTGGTCTTTATTTACTTATCAATATCTCTACTTCCTTCTTTCTGCTCTATTTCTGTCAGTAGTAGTATCAGCAGCAGCAGTAGTAGTAGTAGTAGAAGTAGCAGTAGGAATAGTAGCAGCAGTAGGATTCCGTGGAGGAGGAGGAAGAGGAGGAGGAGGAGGAAGAATGGAAATCGAGACAGACAAATTCCCTCCTTTCCTACGGTTCACCTCCTCCTCCTCCTCCTCCTCCTCCTCTTTGAAAAAATAAATGGTTTGGCTTCCATCTCTAAGGGAGTTTGCTTCACCTCGCCTTGAATATTTCCAGAAAGTTACCCTCCTCCTCCTCCTCCTCCTCTTCACAGTACTCCTCGTTTTTCAGCTTTACTTGTTTCTAATCATTCAAGTGTACTATTTTGTAACTGCTTTGCCATGTTATCTGTAATTGCGTTAGCTAAGAGATACAGCAAGGGAGGCAGCTCAAGGTTAAAATTAAAACAAAATAAAGAAAGATGGATTTTTTTTACAGCAAGAGATAATAAAAAAAAATATGGAACAAAGGAACTACGACCTCGACCTCACACGCAGAGATAAAGAAGAAAACTAAACAGACAGTACTACAACAACAACAACAACAACAACAACAACAACAAAGTAAAGAGTGGAAACATAAAACAGAAATAGGGATCAAAGAGAGAGAGAGAGAGAAAATTTGTATTGTTGTAAAGAAAGAATACAGATGAAGAGGCATAGAAAGGAAAGGAAGAGAAGGAAGAGGAGGAGGAGGAGGAGGAGGAGGAGGAGGGTACTATTTTTTTTTCGTCTGTGTATGGAACAAGCAATGACTAATAGAAAGTAAGATGGATAGATAAAAGAAGAGATGGATCGAGAGAGAACGGAAGAAAAAAAAAGGCAAGGAGAAAAACAATATGATGGATTATTTGAGTGGTGACAGTGGTGATGATGGTGGAGGTGGTGGAGTACGAATGGCGGTGGTGGTCGTGGTGGTCATGGTGGTGATGGTGGTAGTGGTGATGGGTGTGGAATTTGTTGAGTACGAGCAATGGTTGTGGTGGTGGTGGTGTTGACAAAAGAAAAATGTGATATGTTGTGATATATATTTTGAGGGTGTATAAAATCGTGTGCTATTATTATTATTATTATTATTATTATTATTATTATTATTATTATTATTATTATTATTATTATTATTATTATTATTATTATTATTATTATTATTATTATTATTATTATTATTATTATTATTATTATTATTATTATTTATATTATTATTGTTATTGTTATTGTTATTATTATTATTATTGTGTTCATGTTTACGTTTATGGTTGTTTATTATTATTTCACATAAAGAACACACACACACACACACACACACACACACACACACACACAAAGACACCATATCTTCTTTGTTACGCTTTTCGTCGCCTTCATACGAGTAGTTTTTGATCTTTGAGAGAGAGAGAGAGAGAGAGAGAGAGAGAGATTCAGAAACTGGGTTCAACTGATTCGAGGCTTCGTGAATCACTTTGGCGCTCCATTTGGGGTCACGCGCGGCCGCCCCTGTGTCCCGGAGGAGGAGGAGGAGGAGGATGGAATAAAGAAGAAAGAGGGAAGGCAAGGGAAAGACGAACGGAGGGGAAAGGAAGGATTGCATGGGAGAAGGAAAGCTAGATAAACTGATAGATATTAAGGTAGATAAATATAGAGGAAGGGAAATAGATAGAAGGAAAAATAGAAAAATTGATGTATGGAAAGAAAGTTGAATTTGATAGATAGATTTGACCTCTCTTTCGCCCACTCCTCTGTACTCTCTTTAGGAGCAGTAAGTAGCGGGCTTTTTTTTTTCATTATTGTTTTCCTTTTTTATGCCCTTGAACTGTCTCCTTTGCTGTAAAAAAAAAAAAAAAAAATCACGTGGATAGTTAAACAGCATATGACAGAGGTGGATAAATGCAGACTGATGGATAGATAAGATAGATAGAGGAGGAGAAACAAGAGGAACAGAGGATATTAGCAAAGACATTATTGACACATGAAATCAATCTGCTTATTAAACGCAACACAATAATTAATAAACTCAAGATAAATTAATGATGAAACATGTAAAAGGTTGAAGGAATAATATGACAAGATTCTAACTTTCACTGACGGCAATGTAGAAAAATAATATATAATGCAACGTGGGATGAAAAATAACAGATGTAATATTCAGTAAAAGTAAAATGTCTTAATGAATTCAAGAAATGCTCAACCGAGGAGGGAGAGACCCAAGAGGAGGAGGAGGAGGGAGGTATGAGAAATCAGCTTAAGAGTTAGTGACGAAAGAGGAAGATTAGCAAGAGGAAGAGAAGGAGGAAGAAGAAGAAGAGGACCAAGAAGTGAGGCAAGAGAAGACATTCGAGGAGGAGATGAAAGAGGAGGAAGAGAAGACTAGCAGCAATAAGAAGAGGCGAAGGAGAAGGAAGAGAAAAAGGAAAATAAAAACACACAAACACGAATAACAAGAGACGAACCAGGTGGAGGAAAGAGGAAAAGAAAGAATAGGAGGAGAAAGAGAAGGCGAAGTAGGAGGAGGGAAATAAGGAGCAGATGGAAAACACAGAAACAGGAATAAGAGAAGTAAGCGGAGGAAAGAGGAAAAAGAAGAAAAGAAGAAGGAGGTCAAAGGAAAACGAGGAGAAGGAAAATGAGGAGAACACGAGTAAGAAGAGAAGAAAACAAGAGAAGTGGAGAAAAGAGGAAAAGGAAGAGTAGGAGAAGAAAGAGTCAGATGAGGAGAAGGAGAAAGAAAATGAGAAAAACACATAAATACAAATAAGAAAAGAAGAAGAAACAGGTGCATGGAGGACAGAGCAAGTAGACTGAGAATGAAGAAGGAAGGAAGAAGAAAAACGGAAGGAAGGGGAAGAAAGAGAAACAAGAGGAGGATAAAATCATAAGAAGAGGAGGAGGAGGAGGAAGAGGAGGAGGAGGAATAAAATGAGAACACAGAAACACGAAAGAGAAGAGAAGCAGGAAAAGAGGGAGTCGAAAATACCCACTAAACACGACTTCAAATGTCTCGCCAAACACAGACATACCTGCTTCGCTAATGTCAGGTGTGTGTCGCCCTCACGTATGCAGCGCCTCGCACACCTGGTCACTCACTCACCTGTTTGCGTGCTTGCTTGTTTTCTTGTTTTCTTTTTGGTGTTGTGGTTTGTTTCTTTTCTTATTTGTACACTCTTCCTCTCTTGTTTTGGTTATATTTTTTTCTTCATTCTTTTTTTCTCTGATTTTCTCTTTTTCTTCTTCTTTATTTGTTCGTATATTCTTGTCTTTATTTGTTATTCTGAGCAGTGTTTTTTTTTTCTTCTTTCTCTATTCTCTCCTTTTCCTGTTTTGTTCATATTTTTTCTTCATTCTCTTTTTTCTCTGGTTTTCTCTCTTCCTACTTCTTTATTTGTTCGTATATTCTTCTCGTTATTTGTTATCTTATTTTTTCTTTCTCTATTCTCTCCTTTTCCTGGTTTCTTTATTTTCTTGGCGAATGCTCCTTCTTCTTTATATCCTTGCTTATCCTCCCTAACTTTTCTACTTCTTCCATTCTCCTTTTCTCTTTGTTTACTCTCTTCATACCATCATCACCTTTACTACTGACTCGCTTTCCTCTTCATCCCATCTACTTTCTATATCCCGATGCATTTTCGTGAGTCAGCGTGAAAAAATGAATATGAAAACTCTACTGTATAAGCTATGAATACTATACTTGTACTTACTCATCCTTTGCCTTTTGCCTACTCATGTTACCTGTTCAACCCTTCTACCTGCGGCTTGATTTGTGAGGCAGCGTGTATAAATAATTTGTGTACACGTTGCGTTATGTTTGTAGACTGTATGGTTCGTTCTTTTACCTGCTAGTATATAAATTTTCATCTTCTCTTTCTTTATCTTTTCTTTCTTTTTTGCCTCAGTCTTGCACCGTCTTACTTTTCCCACCTTTGTATCTACCTTGTTCTTTTACGCAATCCTTTATTTTTTTTATTTTCAGCTTTCACTCACTTATTCATCCTTTTCTATAGTTTCCTTCTCTCTCTCCTTCTCCTCTTCTTCTTCTTCCTCTTCCTTACTCACTCACTCATCCCTTTCTAGTCACCTCCTCCTCTTCCTCCTATTCTTCTTCCTTCTCCTTACTCACTCACCCTTGTATGTCCCTTCCTCCTCTTCCTCCTGCTTTTCTTCCTCTTCTTCCTCCTCCTTCCTCCTGTCTCCCTACTCCGCATTGTTACCACAACCACAACCACCATCTCCACCACCACCACCACCATCATCATCATCATCATCATCATCATCATCACCACCGCCACCACCACCTCCACCACCGTCTCCACTCCTTCCGTGTCACCGTGTATTGTTGTTTATTTGACTGTTTGTTTGTCAGCACGAGGAACTTATACAAATACGAGTGAGCTTAGCGAGTGTAATCCCGACTCTGGTAAATAATGTGAAGTGAGGTAATTTTTTTGTGTGTGATACGCGCCTTTGTTAAATATGCAGGTTGATGTGTGTGTGTGTGTGTGTGTGTGTGTGTGTGTGTGTGTGTGTGTGTGTGTGTGTGTGTGTGTGTGTGTGTGTGTGTGTGTGTGTGAGTCTTACCTTTAGTTCCTTCTCTCTCTTCCTCTTCGCTTTATTATCTCTTCTTACCTGTTCCATTCTTCCTCATCTTTTCATTCCTTTGTTTCTTTTCCTCCCTGTATCCCGTTTTTCTCCGCCTTTTATTCACATTCCTCCGCTTCCTCCTATTCGTTTTTCTCTTCCTCTTATTGCTCTTCCTCTGTCTTCCCTTCCTTCAAACCCTTTTCCATTTCATTCTCCACTTCTCATCCGCCTCCTCCATCTCCTCCTCCTCCTCCTCCCATTCTCATCCCCCAAGCACCCTTCCATTCTCCTCACCAATCACCTTCTTCTAATCTTGCTCCTTCTACTTCTCCTTACGCCTTGAACCAACTCTCCTGCACCTCCAAACCACCCTCCTCGCCCTCGTCTTGAAGCCACCAATCCTCTTTCTTCCCCGACCACCATCCACCCCCACCCCGCCTCCTCCGCTTCCTCCTATGGACCATCTGCGCTTCGGAACGTTCGCTAACTGTGTCCCGCGCGCAGTACGGTCCTTCGGGGAGGCTGCAGCTGTGTCCTAATCGGCGCGCCTTGAGGCCGGGGCAGCATTAGGGATCATTACGAGCCATTGCGACGCGGCTTAACCCAACTAAATTCTTGCTTTCCTGTCTGTGCCTACTTGACTTGGGCAGGGTGTTTTTTTACTGGGGGGTTTGGGGGGGGGGAGTTGGTCGGGTGTGGGGGGGGATTGTGTTTTACTGTCAGAGTGTGTGTTCGGGGGTGTCAGTATTTTTCTGGGGGGGTGGGGGTGGCTGGGTGTTCGTTGGGGGTGGGGGGTTGGTTGCCGTTCGGGGGGGTTGGGGGGGTTGGGAGGGGGGGATTGTGTTATACTGTTAGAGTGTGTGTTCCGGGGTGTCAGTGTTTTTACGTGTGTGTGTGTGTGTGTGTGTGTGTGTGTGTGTGTGTGTGTGTGTGTGTGTGTGGTGTTTGACTTCAGTTTCTAGTTTCCCTATTTTTTATATTTTTCCCGGTTTTTTTTTTTTTTTTTACCTTCAGTTCTGGTTGTTGTTGACCTTTCTATTTTTTTTATGTGTGTGTGTTGTTGTAGTTCCAGTTGTTGTTTTTTTATGATATTTTTTGTTAATTTTCTGCCTAACTTTTTTTTATACTTAAGGGTTTAATTCGTTCTTTTTTTTTTTTGCATCGTCATTTTTTCTCTGTTCCTTCAACCCTCTCCTCTTTCCTTCCCTGTTGTCCTCTCTCCTTCTTCTCTTCTCTTCTCTCCTCTTTTCTCCTCTTGTATAATTAACACCACAAAACATATTCTCCGTACATCTAAACCTTAACACCTCCTCCTCCTCCTCCTCCTCCTCCTCCTCCTCCTCGTCCTCCTCCTCCTCGTCCTCCTCCTCCTCCTCCCCCCATCCTGACAGGTGTGGGTAATCAAGGCGCCTCTCACGTACAGGTGTGGACACGCAGGTTTGTTAGGCCGAGTTGGAGGAGTTTGGGACGGCTGGTGTGTGTGTGTGTGTGTGTGTGTGTGTGTGTGTGTGTGTGTGTGTGTGTGTGTGTGTGTTTTGATCATCTAATGACCCGCGGCTCAGGTGTGGCGAGGCGCGGAGAGAGAGAGAGAGAGAGACACCTGAAGCCTTCTATATGGAAGGAAGCTCGCGTGGTGCCAGTCCAGAAAAAGTCGTCCAGATCTGACCCTGCCAACTACAGGCCCATCTCCCTCCTGTCTGTAGTTGGAAAAATCTTCGAAAGAATAGTGGTGGAGGCCATCACCCGCCACCTCGAGAACAACGCCCCCTCACTGACCGGCAGTTGGGGTTCAGATATGGCCGCTCCACTTCAGACCTCCTGCTGCTCCTCTCCAAGGATTGCCAGGACTCCCTGCACACCGGCCTGGATACCCTTGTCGTCGCTCTCGACATCGCGGATGCTTTTGACCGGGTGTGGCACGCGGGCTTGCTGGAGAAGCTTCGTGCCAAAGGCATCCAAGGACACCTGCTGATGATGATGAGCGACTACCTTCAAGGAAGAAGCCTCCACATCGTTGGCGGCGGCCAGCAGTCCAAGGACCTCCCAGTGGGTGCCTCAGTCCCTCAGGGATCTGTGCTGGGACCTGTCCTCTGGAATCTGTACATCGACGACCTTCTCAGGAGTCTGCCAGCAGTCTCTGCATACGCTGACGACTGCACGATCTCCCTTCCTACCCTCGCCAAGAAAGCCAGCAAAAAAAGCGGTTGCTGACGTCAACCAGTAACTACGCTTGATACGGGAGTGGGGGGAGCGCTGGCAGGTGAACTTTGCTCCTGAGAAGACTCTGGCGATGGTGATCTCTCGGTCCCCGGCAGCCACACAAGCTGTCGAAGGAAGGGTGATGTTTGGCTCCGTCACCCTCCCGCTCCAGGATTACGTCAGAATCCTCGGAGTGGACTTGGACCGAGAGCTGCGCTTCGACCGCCACCTGAAACACGTCGCCCACCAAGCCTCCCTACGTGTCTCTGCCCTTCGCAGAGTGGCTAATTTCCTCGACAAGCGAGGAATTATGCTCCTCTACAAGGCCCAGGTAAGACCCTACCTGGAGTACGGGGCTTTGACCTGGATGTCCAGCGCTGCCACACACCTGCAGAGACTGGACAAGGTGGAGCGACGGGTGCAGCGACTGTTACAGGAGAACAACCCCCAGCCGCCCCCTCAGGATATTATACATCTAGACACTCTGGAGCACCGCTGGGACGTCGCTGCGCTGGTGGTGTTCCACAAGGCCCAGGTACAAGGAGTACCACACCTGGCGAGGCTGAGGCTCACCACGGGAGAGGCTGTGAGAGATACGAGAACGGTACTCTCCAGCCACGAGCAGGTCGGGGTGCCAAGGTCACGCGCCAGCCAGCACCAGAGGACCTTCACCTCCAGGGTGTCCCGCCTGTGGAACACGTTCACGGCGGCAGGGCCAACAGTGAGGGAAATGTCCACCCAGCAGGTAAAAGTGGCTGCTCACAGGTGGCGAACAACATGCCCCACACCACTAGTGATGCTAAATACACAGTGAACAAGTGTAAAGGGCTTTTGAAATAATGCACAAGAAAAAAGTGACATTTTAAGCCCTAAAAAGTGCACATTGAAACATATGCTTCTCGAACGATCGCATAAAGTGTCGTCGGAAAAAAACAAGTATGTTGTGTACTGCAGATTGTCAGTTTAAATAAAGAGAGAGAAGGGCTATTAGAAAAGTTGGTTTGGGGACGTAGAGAGAAGTTTTGAAGGAGATATATGTCGAACCGCATTTAAGAGAGAGAGAGAGAAAATAGTATGAGTTAGTGCTAATCTTTCGTCTACTGTTGATAAGAGTAAAGAAAACGATAAAAAGTATAAAGGAAACAATTGAATCCTTATCGCGTTTTCTTTCTTTCCATTTTTTTTCTGCCTTAACTCCTTCAATTCCTGCGTATCCAGCTCGTTTATCTATTCATGCCTTCATTTATTATTATTTCACCTCCTCAGTTATCTATTTATTTATTTGTCGAGAAAGTTATTATATTTTTTGTCCGAGTTTACTTTCTTCCTCTTCAGTCTTTATTTTTTGTGTTTCCAGTTGCATTATTTGTTTTTTTTTGTGTGTTTTTTTCTCTCTCTCTCTCTCTCTCTCTCTCTCTCTCTCTCTCTCTCTCTCTCTCTCTCTCTCTCTCTCTCTCTCTCTCTCTCTCTCTCTCTCTCTCTCTCTCTCTCTCTCTCTCTCTCTCTCTCTCTCTCTCTCTCTTCCCTTCTCCTTCATTCTTCCTCTCCTTACCTTCTTCTTCCTTTCCCTACCTTTACCTTGCTTCTCCCTTACTCTCTCTCCCTTAACCTTCCCCTTCCATTAATCCCCCCACCCTTCCCGTCCCCGGCCCCTAGCCCCCTTATCCCTTACCCTCCCTTCCTTTACTTAGCCTCCCCTTAGTTTGCCGTTCCCTTCTTTTTATTATGAGATTGAGAAGCTTTAAGGGAGGAGGATTAGGATTAGGAGGAGGAGGAGGAGGAAGGAGGAAGAGGAGAAGGAGGAATAGTATGGTATGAAAGGTGAAACTTGAGGAATAATCAATGCAGAAAATAGTGGAGAGAGAGAGAGAAAAAATTATCCCTTTCTGGGTTGAACTCTCCTTCCTTCTCCTCCTCCTCCTTTTCCTCCTCTTATTCCTCTTCCTCCTCCTCTTCCTCTTCTTCTTCCTTCTCCTCCTCCTCCTCTCACCAAGACTGTACACAATAGAGCCTTTGTGTCACACGCCTGGGAATGTCCTCTCCTCCTCCTCCTCCTCCTCCTCCTCCTCCTCCTCCTCCTCCTCCTCCTCCTCCTCCCTTTTTTAAATTTTCTTTCTTCCTCATATTCCTCTTCTTACCTCTTTCTTCCCTTTCCTCCACTTTCCCTTTTTCCTCCTCCTTTTTTCTCATTCTCTCCATTCCCTCGTTTATTTCATCCTTTATCTCATTTCCTCTTATTCTTCCATTTTCTCCTCCTATCCTCCTTTCTCCTCTCCATACACCCCGTTCGCTGGTCTCTCTCTCTCTCTCTCTCTCTCTCTCTCTCTCTCTCTCTCTCTCTCTCTCTCTCTCTCTCTCTCTCTCTCTCTCTCTCTCTCTCTCTCTCTCTCTCTCTCTCTCTCTCTCTCTCTCTCTCTCTCTCTCTCTCTCTCTCTCTCTCTCTCTCTCTCTCTCTCTCTCTCTCTCTCTCTCTCTCTCTTTCACACACACACACACACACACACACACACACACTTTTTTTCTCAGTTCACTTCAGTGTGCACGTTGTGTGTGTGTGTGTGTGTGTGTGTGTGTGTGTGTGTGTGTGTGTGTGTGTGTGTGTGTGTGTGTGTTTGATGCTGGTTCTGTATTCTAGTCTTCTCCTCCTCCTCCTCCTCCTCCTCCCCCTCCTCCTCCTCCTCCTCCACCTCCTCCTCCTCCTCCTCCTCCTCCTAACTGTCGCCATTTTCACCCACTCCTATTATAACTTTCACCTCTTCCCCTTTCCATTATTCCCCTCTTTCTTCCCCTCCTCTTCTTCCTCCCACTTCTCATTCATTTCCTCCATCCACTTTCTCATTTCTTCTCTCCATTCTTCCCATTCTCACTTTCTTTCTCCTTTCGCTTCCTCTCTCCGTCTCTTTTTCTCTTCCGTTTCTTTCTCCCCTCGTTCCTTCCCCCTCTATTTTCTCTCCTCTCCTCCTTCCTCTCCTCCTTCCATCTTCCTACTTACCTCCCTTCCTTCCTTACATTTTACCTTAGTCAGCTTCCCTCTTCTCCTTCTTTCCCTCCTTACCTTTAACTCCTCTATCTTCCCTTCCTTTGCCATTCTTTCTCTCTCCCCCTCTACTTTCCCTAACTAGCCTCTCTTCATCGCCCCCCTCCTGTGTATCTCTCTAATTGGGGACATCGTGGTGCAGTGGTTAGCACACTCGGCTCACAACCAAGAGAGCCCGGGTTCGATTTCCGGGCGGAGTGGAAAAATTTGGGCGACTTTTCCGATACTCTACGCCCCTGTCCACCCAGCAGTGAATGGGTACCAGGTATTAATCGGGGGTTGTGTCCCGTCTCCTGGGATCTGTTCCCTTCTCCTATAATTTCTTCCCCTTCTGTCTCTCTCCGGCATATGACCACAGATGTTGCGCCGACTAAACGGAACTTTCCAACTTTCCTCCCTCCCTTAAAATACCATCCTCCCTCCTTCCCGCCCTCCCTTTCAACCTTAACCAACCAACCTTTCAACCTACCTACCTTCCTTCCTTCCTTCCTTCCTTCCTTCCTTCCTTCCGCCTCCAGTCCCTTTCAGCCTCAATTAGAAAGGAGTCAACTTAAGTTTGGTCATTTGCATAAGAGCTCCACAGATTAGCGCGGTTTGCATGTTCCTGTGTTAACATTGCAAGAGGCACCTCCTGGCGCGGCCGAGATCAAAGAGGAAGGGAGGGGTGAAGAGGAGCACGAAGAAAAAGACGGTAAACAAGTGGGAAGAAGGGACGAGATGGATGAAAGATGATGCGTAGTGGAAGAGGATGAGGAAGAGATAGAGATGGAAGGAAGGGACGAAGAAGAGAGAGAAGAAAGGGATGATAAAAATGAACAACAAGGAATAGGATGGGAAGATTGTGTTAGTGGTTAGAAGAGGAATAGGAGGAATAAGGGAAGAGATAGTAATGGAAGGGAGGGACGAAGAAGAGGAAGAAGAAAAGCATGATAAATAGGAATGAAGAAAGGAATGGGTAAAGGATGAGAAAAAGGAAGAAAAAGAAGAGATAGAGAAGGAAGGGAGAGACGATGAAGGGGAATAAGCAAGGCATGATAAAGAAGAGTGAAGAAGGAATGAGTAAACGGTGAGAAAAAGGAAGAAAAGGAAGAGATTGGGATGGAAGGGAGACGAAGAAGAGGAATAAGCGTGGCATGATGATTAAGTATGATGAAGGGATGGATAAAGGAGAGGGAAGGAAAAAAAAAGGAAGAGATTAGGATGGAAGGAAGGGACGAAGAAGAGGAATAAGCGAGGCATGATAAATAAAGAGTAAAGAAGGGATGGATTAACGGTGAGAAAGAGGAAGAAGAGGAAGAAATAGGGATGGAAGAGAAAGATGAATAATGGATAGAACAAAGAGATGGAGATAAATATGACTAAATGAAGGGATGGGATAGATAATGGATGCTGAGGTAAAGAATGAGAATAAGAGGAAATAGTGATAGAAGGGATGGACGAAGAAGAGGAAGAAGAAAAAGATGATAAATATGACCGCAAGAAGGGATAGTAAGAGGATGGAAGAGGAGGAAGGAGGGGAGATGGAAAAGATAGTTAGGAGGAAATGATAAATGAGGAAGAGGAGGATGAAGAGGAAGAAAACTGTATGTGTGTGTGTGTGTGTATGTGTGTGTGTGTGTGTGTGTGTGTGTGTGTGTGTGTGTGTGTGTGTGTGTGTGTACTTTCCTGTCTGGCAAACACGAATTAAACGCACACACAGACAGACACGCCAGTTACAAAAGATAAAAAACACACACACGCTCCCTCTCTCTCTCTCTCTCTCTCTCTCTCTCTCTCTCTCTCTCTCTCTCTCTCTCTCTCTCTCTCTCTCTCTCTCTCTCTCTCTCTCTCTCTCTCTCTCTCTCTCTCTCTCTCTCTCTCTCTCTCTCTCTCTCTCTCTCTCTCTCTCTCTCTCTCTCTCTCTCTCTCCCCCCCGACATCGTGAGTAATTACCTGACACGTGCCCCTCAGTACTGCTCGTTAGTGTTAGTTGTTAGGTCAATGCTGGTGCTTAGAGAGAGAGAGAGAAGAAGAACATCGAATCTTTTTCTCTCATCTTTCCTTTATTCCTTCCTTCCTTCCTTGTTTTTGTCTAATAGTGGTTGATAGAAGAGTTACAGATAGAGGAGGATAATTACATTTGCTTTTTCTCGTTTTAGATCTTGTTCCTAATTAATATTTTTTTGTGCTGTCCTGTTGTTCCATAATTTTCCCTTCTATTTTTTCATCCCTTCATTTTTCTTCCCTTCCTCTCCTCTATTTCCCTTTCCTTTAACTTGCCTCTCCTTGCTTGATTTTCCTTTCCCTTGTTTTTCTTCCTTCTAGTTTTCTTCCCTTCCTCTCCCCTATTTTCCTTTTCTTTAGCTTGCCTTTCCTTGCTTAATTTTCTTTCCCTTGCTTTTTTTCCCTCCTATTTTGCTTCCCTTCCTCTCCTCTATTTCCCTTTCCTTTAACTTGCCTTTCCTTGCTTTGTTTTCCTTTCCCTTGCTTTTTTTCCCTCCTATTTTGCTTCCCTTCCTCTCCTCTATTTCCTTTTCCTTTAATTTGCCTTTCCTTGCTTAATTTTCCTTTCCCTTGTTTTTCTCCCTTCTAGTTTTCTTCCCTTCCTCTCCTCTATTTCCCTTTCCTTTAACTTGCCTTTCCTTGCTTTATTTTCCTTTCCCTTGTTTTTTTCCCTTCTAGTTTTCTTCCCTTCCTCTCCTCAATTTTCCTTTCCTTTAATTTGCCTCTCCTTGCTTTATTTTCCCTTCCCCTGTTTTTTTCCCTTCTAGTTTTCTTCTCTTCCTCTCCCCTATTTTCCTTTCCTTAACTTGCCTTTCCTTGCTTAATTTCCCTTCCCTTGTTTTTCCCTTCCATATTTCTTCCCTTCTAGTTTTCTTCCCTTCCTTTCCCCTATTTTCCTTTCCTTTAACTTGCCTTTCCTTGCTTTGTTTTCCTTTCCCTTGTTTTTCTTCCCTCTCCAAACACCATCTTCCCTTATTCTTCCATTTATTTCATTTATCTTCTCTTCCCTATCCTTCCGATCCACTACTTCCCATCCCTTCGCTGCATATCCCATCCCTTCCTCTCTTTTTGCTTACCTTCATTTTCATTTTAACTTCTTCGTTTCCGTCTCTTTCCCTTCCTTTCCTTTTCTTTTCAACCATGTTCTTCTTTTCATCTCTTTTTCACATATATCACATTTGTTTGTTCCACTTAGTAAGCTTTTCTGTATTACCATTCCGTTGCTTTTTATTCCTTTCCTTATCCTGTTATTTCTTCTCTTTCCCTCTTATATATCTCCTTCCCGTTCCCTTGTTCTCCAATTTATCCTTCTCCTCTCCTTTTCCACCATTCCTTCACTCTCTTTTTCACTCCTTCCTCTCCGCTCATTCCCGTTCTGTTCTTCTTTGCCTTCTCTTTTAATATCTCCTCGTCTTCTCTTTCTTTCCCATTCCCTCACCATTTTCTTACTCCTCTTCCCGCCATTTCTCTGCATATCTTGTCTGTTCACTTTTCCATTCCTCTTTCCTATTCCTCTCCTGTTCCTCATTCCTTTTCCTCGTTCCCATTCCTTAACCTTCTTTTCTATCTTTTCCATAATTTATCTCCCCTCGCATTTCGTTCCTACCTCTCCTTCCCCTTCTCCTATTCCTGCTTCCCTTTCCCCTCCCTCTACCATTTCCCTGTTTTTCTTCTCTGCATTTCTTTCCATTTCTTTCCTACTCCTTCCCTCTCCCTCTCTCCTCTCTTTTCCTCTCATCATCCTTTCTCTCCTCTTCTTCCCTTCATTCTCTGTGCCATTCCTCTTCCTCTTTCCCTTGTCCATTATTCCTTTCCCTCCCTTCCATCATATCTACCATTCCTCTACTCATCCTTTTTTTTTCCCCTTCCCGCCATTTCGCTGCATGCCCCGTCCCTTCCCTTGTCAGTTCTTCTGTTCTCGCCCGCCCCCTTCTCTTCAATTGCTCTAATTTAATTAATATGGGTCTCTCTCTCTCTCTCTCTCTCTCTCTCTCTCTCTCTCTCTCTCTCTCTCTCTCTCTCTCTCTCTCTCTCTCTCTCTCTCTCTCTCTCTCTCTCTCTCTCTCTCTCTCTCTCTCTCTCTCGCTCGCTCGCTCGCTCGCTCGCTCGCTCTCAAACAAAGGAAGGAAGGAAGGAAGGAAGAGGGAAAAGTGTGGATGCTGTATAAAGTGCTTTCTCTCTCTCTCTCTCTCTCTCTCTCTCTCTCTCTCTCTCTCTCTCTCTCTCTCTCTATCTCTCTCTCTCTCTCTCTCTCTCTCTCTCTCTCTCTCTCTCTCTCTCTCTCTCTCTCTCTCTCTCTCTCTCTCTCTCTCTCTCTCTCTCTCTCTCTCTCTCTCTCTCTCTCTCTCTCTCTCTCTCTCTCTCTCTCTTAATTATCTCAATAATCTCCAATTAAATCAAGTTTGAAGTCAGATCATTAGCACAAAATAAAAATAAGGGAAAAACAAGTGAAAGGAGAAAAAAAACATGCATGGAGAAGACACGAAGAGGAAGAAAAAAAGAAAGTATGGAAAGAAAACAGAAGAGGAAAATTGAATGAAAGAAAAAAAATAGACACGTGGAGGAAGAAAAGAATAAAGAATAAAAAGAAAATAAAAAAGCGAAAGAAGGCGTAGGAAAATATGAAGAAAATACGCCGAAGAAGAAAAGAGAATAAAAAGAAAAGAAAAAGAAAGGAAGCGTAGGAAAATATGAAGAAAACGAGGAAGAAAAAAAGAGAGAATAAAAGAAAAAGAACACCGAAAGAAAGGGCAGGAAAAGAAGAAGAAAAGAAGAAAAGAGAATAAAAAGAATAAGGAAAGCAAAAAAAAAGTAGGAAAAAAGAGGAAGAAAAAAAAGAAAAGAGAATATAAATAAAAGCGAAAGAAAGAGTTTAGGAAGAGAAGAGGAGTTAGGAAAAGGAAGAAAAGGGAATTAAATAGAAAAAGAAAAGCGATGGAGGTAGAAAACGAAGAGGGAGAATAGGAGAGAAAGAAGAAACGTAGGAAAAGAAAAGGAAGAAAAGAAAAGGAAGAAAAAAAGACCCCCAAAAAGAAGAATGAGTAAAATACGTGTAAAAAAAAAGAAGACCGAAGGAAATGACGGAACAGCTTCTGAGGAATTAGGCATTTTTCTTACGCACTCAATCCGTGTTTTAAAGAGGATTGAAAACTCTTAATGAATGTTGAGAGAGAGAGAGAGAGAGAGAGACTGGGGACAGATATGCAGAGACAGAATTATTGAATAAGGCAACTGGAGAGAGAGAGAGAGAGAGGAAGGAGAAGTGAATAATTGCTGAACAAGGGAACAGATTGAAAAGGAATGTAAAAAAAAAAATAGAAAAAACAAGAGAAATAAAGTAAAACAAAACCAAAAGCAATAATGTAGAAATGCAATAAAGGATGAAAGGAGAAAGACAAGAAATAAAGCGAGGAAGAAGCAAAACAGAGAACACGGAAGAAGAATAAAAAAATAATATGAACGGAAATGAAAGAAGTGAATGTGTGCAGAAAATTAATCTTGTGTAATGATTCTCTCTCTCTCTCTCTCTCTCTCTCTCTCTCTCTCTCTCTCTCTCTCTCTCTCTCTCTCTCTCTCTCTCTCTCTCTCTCTCTCTCTCTCTCTCTCTCTCTCTCTCTCTCTCTCTCTCTCTCTCTCTCTCTCTCTCTCTCTCTCTCTCTCTCTCTCTCTCTCTCTCTCTCTCTCTCTCTCTCTCTCCATAAATCATCACCTTCCTCAATGTCTTATCTACCTACACCTCCTCCTCCCTCCTCCTCCTCCTCCTCCTCCTCCTCCTCCTCCTCCTCTTCCTCTTCCCTTTCACCTTCGCCTCAACTTCTATCTTTATATTTCATCGTATGACGTCTGCAATGTACGACGCCTTGCGAAATTTATGGTAAAAAAAAATAAAGGTTAGTTTCTCTCTCTCTCTCTCTCTCTCTCTCTCTCTCTCTCTCTCTCTCTCTCTCTCTCTCGCTCTCTCTCTCTCTCTCTCTCTCTCTCTCTCTCTCTCTCTCTCTCTCTCTCTCTCTCTCTCTCTCTCTCTCTCTCTCTCTCTCTCTCTCTCTCTCTCTCTCTCTCTCTCTCTCTCTCTCTCTCTCTCTCTCTCTTCTCCTTTAATTAACCCTTTTCTTCGTGTATTTCTTCTTCTCATTATCTTCTGCTTCTCTTTTTTCATCGTTTTCGCTTTAGTCTTCGTCATCATGTTGTTCTTTTTTCTTTTCTTTTATATCTTTCTTTTCTTTCTTTTGTTTCACCTCCGTCTTCTTCTTCCCTTTTTCTTTTACATCATTTTCTTCTTCTTTTGTTTATTCTTCGTCTTCATCTCCGTTTTCTCTTTTTGTTTCCACTTATCCTTCTTCGTCTTCTCTTTTTTCTTTTACATCTTTTTCCTCCATTTCTTTCCTCTTCATCTTCTTGGACATCTCTTTCATCTCCTTCTGCTTACTCTTCGTCTTCATTTTCATCATCTTCGTCTTCCTCACCTGTATACTTAGGACCACTTAGTCTGCGGGGCATAACCTGGGCTTTTCATTAGCAGGAGGAAAGGCAGGCAGGTAAAGGCCGAGAGAGGCACTTAGAGGCGGCCGTGAGGGGAAGCGTCTAGGGAATGTAATTACAGGCAGCGGTGAGCGAGGGGCAAGACAGCGACACATCCTCACCTTCCGGACACTCGAGGGTAACTGGGTGCGTCTCTTTCCTCCCTTGGCTTTTATGTGTATGGAGGAAGTGCTTGTTTGTCCCACTATTATTTATTTTCTTGTTTTATTTCTGCATGTATTTTTTTTTTGTTTTTTTGCCTATTTTTACCTTTCTTTTATTCCTATTTTCCCCCGTTGCTTCCTTCTTTGCTTCTTCTTTGTCTTCCTTTCTTGTTTTCTTTATAAAATCTTTTCTTTATGTCCGTATTTATTCCTTTTCGTGCCTTCATTCTGCCATTCTTCTTTCTTCCTTTCCATCCATATTTAATTCCTTCCTTCCTTCCTCCCGTCCTTCCTTCCTTCCTTCCTCTCTTCCTTTCTTCTTAACTTCCTTCCTTTCTTCCCTCTATTTTTCCTTCCTCCCCTTCCTTCCTTCCTCCTTTTTTAATATCATTTTTAAAATATCTTCATGGTAGTTTGTGTGTGTGTGTGTGTGTGTGTGTGTGTGTGTGTGTGTGTGTGTGTGTGTGTGTGTGCGCCTCACAAATGAGAAATTGAGTGGAGGAAGAATATGCTCTGATTGGCGTGTGTGTTGCTTATTAGAAATTCAAATCCTTTCTAATGGTGTTGACTTAGTTTCTCTCTCTCTCTCTCTCTCTCTCTCTCTCTCTCTCTCTCTCTCTCTCTCTCTCTCTCTCTCTCTCTCTCTCTCTCTCTCTCTCTCTCTCTCTCTCTCTCTCTCTCTCTCTTTTTTTATTTTATTTAAACAGGGCTTAGATTGTGCTAAAGTTGAAGGTTTTAAGCTTCATCTATCTATAGCTACATACAAGACACATTGAATTACTGCCTAGAAGTCCTAATCCAGCTGTTCACCTCCCGCTTGAAGTCTTGAAGTGACGCGCGATGGTGGAGTCGGTATGGCGAACAAGCTGGTTCCACAGGCGGCTGTAGCAGGGCTGGAAGGAGCAGGTGGTGTTCTGTCCTGGAGAAGGGTACAGCCACTTGTTCCTGTCTGTGGGTGCTGCTCAGGTGGAGTGTATGGGGTTGGGGGCGCGGGAGCTTGAGAGCTGCCAGGTGGGGTGTGTTTAGGTTGTGTGCCTTGAACATTACACACAGGCCTGCCACATCCCTGCGCTCCTGGAGAGGTTGCAGGGAGCCACGCGCGTGCTGAGG